>NW_026652282.1:88644328-88702613 GCF_009828535.3 Hylobates moloch | reverse complement strand
AAAAAAAAATAAAAAAAACAAAAAAAACCAAAAAAAACCCAAAAAAAAAACCAAATAAAATTGTGTAAGTTCACTAAATCATAATGATTGCAACTGGTAGTATTATATAATTTTCTTTTGCCTTGAGTGGGGTGGACTTTAATCCAGATGCTTTGGAAAGATTTCAAGATCTTGAGATCTGATGCTAACAGTAACAACCTAAACCTTGATAATTCTAAGTGTTATCATATTTTGACTTTTATGAACAATGACTTACTTCTATCCACAACATAAAATATAAATAAGTCTTCTGTTCAGGTAATTCTGCCTAGTTGTGTAATGCTTTGAACAAATGACAACTTCTCTATGCCTCAATTTGCTTATCTAGTACCTACATCATAGTGTATTTTGAGGATTAAATACACATAAAGCATTTAGAATGGTAGTTGACACATAGCAAGCATTCAATTAAATATTAGCAGTGATAATCTTTACTTAAGGAAACCTATTATGAAATTAGGATAGTATTTATATCATAAAAATTCTTTAAAAAGGACTATAGATTTTACCTATAAAACGAGCTACTCTTCGGTTCATTTTAAATTGCTAGAATTACAAAAATTATACATTTTTAGGAACCTTACAAATGCATAAGATAAGTGTGACAAAGGCAACACTATGTGTTCTCCACTCCATTTCCTCTCTTTGGTCATAGGAAAAAACAAAGTGTCCTGGCTTCCCTTGTAGCTAGGCTGGGATCATGTAACTTAGTTCCTGCAGATGAGAATGCAAGTAGAAGTAATGTGTCAATTCTGGTCCAGTGTAATTAAAAGCCAGCATCTCCTTCATCTTTTTCTTCCTCTGCCTTGACAATGCTAGAAGCCATTTTTTCCTGCTTGGGCAGCAACAAGATGGAAGCAGACTGGATTCGTGAATTGCTGCTGGCAAGAGAACTGATGACTGATTGCATCAGACTTGAGCAAGAAATAAACTTCTTGAGTTAAAGTCCCTGTGACTTTAGAGTTGCTCTGTAATTGAGCATAGTCCAGTAGATATTGTAATACAGTGCGGTATTCCTGTCTCTGAAACTAATAAGGGAAACCTTGATTACCTAGAGAATAATAAAATTGTTTTCTTAGATGTGTTAAAACATTTCCATATTATGCTGTACTTCCAAAATGATATCCTTGGACTTCAAAATTAAAGATGACACCAAGTAGGATATCATATCAGTAATCAGTATTCAATAAATGACTTGGGATAAATGGCTATTTGGAAAAAAATATGAAGCTGGATCCCTATCTCACTCTTTTTTTTTTTTTTTTTTTGAGATGGAGTCTCGCTCTGTTGCCAGGCTAGAGTGCAGTGGTGAGATCTCGGCTCACTGCAACATCCACCTCCTGGGTTCAAGCGATTCTCCTGTCTCAGCCTCCTGAGTAGCTGGGACTACTGGTGTGCACCACCACGCCTGGCTAATTTTTGTATTTTTAGTAGAGATGGGGTTTCACCATGTTGGCCAGGATGGTCTCGATCTCTTGACCTTGTGATCCACCCACCTCAGCCTCCCAAAGTGCTGGGACTACAGGCGTGAGCCACCATGCCTGGCCAAGGATCCCTATCTCATTCTTTACACAAAAATAAATTCTAAATGGATTAAAATTTTAAGTTGTAAAGATGAAGCCATATCAACACCCCCAAAATCAAATTCAGAAATGGGCAAAGCATTTGAGTAGATATTTCTCCAAAGAAGACATACGAATGGACAGCAAGCACATGGAAAGATGCTTAACACATCATTAGTAATTAGGGAAAAACAAATCAAAACCACAATGAGATACCACTTCACATCCATTAGGATCACTGTTGTCAAAACAACAACAACAAAACAAAGCAGAAAACAAGTGCTGGTGAAGATGTGGAGAAATTGGAATCCTCATGAATTGCTGGTGGGAATGTAAAATAGTGCAGCTGCTATGGGAAAGCTTGGCAGTTCCTCAAAAAGTGAAACATAGAATAACCATTTAATCCAGCCATTCCACTACTGGGTATGTATCCAAAGGAAATGAAATCAAGTTGAGGGATCGGAGGCAGAGCAGGAGGGCAGAATAGAAGGCTTCACCAATTGTCTCCCATCCGTCCCCTGACAAGGACATTAATTTAACAACTATCTACACACAAAAAAAGCACCTTCATGTGAATCAAAAGTCGGGTGAGCACTCACAGTACCTGGTTTTAACTTCATATCACTGAAAGAGGCACTGAAGAGGTAGAAAAAACACTCCTGATTCACCAATACCACCCCCCACCCCCCTGCAGCCATGGCAGGGTACAGAGAGCATTTCTGTGCCCTGGGGAGAGGGAGATCCAGCAATTGTGAGGCATTGAACTCAGTGCTGCCCTTGTTACAGCAGAAAGCAAAAGTGGACCAAATTCAGCTGATGCTTGCTCATGGATGGAGCACTGAAACCAGCACTAGCTAGAAAGGAATTACTAATTCTAGCAGTCCACAAGCCTCACCACCACAGGCTAAAGTGCTCTGAGGTCCTAAATAAACTGGAAAGGCAGTCTAGGCTACAAGGACTGCAGCTCCTAGGAGAGTCCTAGTGCTGAACTGGACTCAGAGACAGTGTACCAGGGGCGGTGTGTGTGTGTGTGTGTGTGTGTGCGGGGAGTGGGGGGGAGACACAACCTACTGAGACATCAGCCAGGGTGTCTAAGGAAGTGCTGGCATCACCCCTTCCTTAACCCCAGGCTGCACAGCTCATGGCTCCCAAAGAGGCCCCTTCCTTCTGCTTGAGGAGAGGAGAGGGTAGAAATGGGCAAAGCATTTGAATAGATATTTCTCCAAAGAAGACACAGCAAGATAGGGCATAGCAGGATAGGGCACCAGTCAGAGTCGTGAAGACCTCGTTTCGGGCCTTAGCTCCCAGATGTTATTTCTAGACACACTCTAGGCCAGGAGGGAACCCAGTGCCTTGAAGGAAAGGATGCAATCCTGGCAGTATTCATCACCTGCTAACTGAAGAGCCCTTGGGCCCTGAATAACCCACAGTGATACCTCAGGTACTATGTCAAGGATCTTGGGTGAGACTCTGAGACTGGCTGGCTTCAGGTGAGACTCAGCACATTCTCAGCTGTGGTGGCTTTGGGGTGAGACTCCATTTACTTGCGAAAAGCAGAGGGAAAAGTAAAGGGGACTTTGTCTTGCATGTTAGATACCAGTGCAGCCACAGGGAGGTAGAGCAACAAGTGGGCACTTGGGGTTCCCGATTCCAGGACTTGGCTCTTAGATGGTATTTCTGGACCTGCCCTGGGCCAGAGGGGAGCCCACTGCCCTGAAGGGTGAGTGTCAGGCCAGGCAGCATTCACCGCAAGCTGACTGAAGAGCCCATAGGTCTTAAACAAACATTGGTAGAGGTCTGGCAGTGCTCCCCATAGGCCTGTGGTGCTGATAGCCATGGATGAGGTCCCTCCTGCCTTTGGAAAGGGAAGCAAAGACGGGGAAGGACTGTGTCTTGTTTGAAAGCCAGCTCACCTACAGTACAATACAATACCAGCTAGACGTCTAAGATTTTTGACTCTAGTCACTGGCTCCTGGATAGCACGTCTGGACCTGCTTGTGGACTGGAGGAACTAGCTGCACTGAAGGGTAGGTCACAGGCCTGTCTGGCTTTGCCACTGCCTGACTATAGAGCCCTAGGGCATAAGGCGAACATAGGTGGTAGCCAGGGAGTGGTTACAGCAGGCCTTGGGCCAGACTCAGAGTGGTGCTGGCTTCAGGTCACAGTGGTGGCTACAGGGCAGCTTGTGTCACTCCAGCCTCAGCTTCAAGTGGCTCAGAATAGAGAGAGAGAGAGAGAATCTTTGGGAGAAAGCAAGGGAAGAAAACAAGAGTTTCTGCCTGGTAGTTCAGAGGATTCTCCTGGATCTTGTCCAAGACCATCACTCAGCCATAGCCACAAAAAGGAATGAAAAACAGGCAAATTTCTAGAGACGGAAAGTGGAATAGCTGTTACTCAGGGATCGGGAGAGGGGAGAATGGGGAGTTACTGTTCAATGGGTGCAGAGTTTCTGTTTGGGATGATGAAAACGTTTTGGAAATGAATAGTGGTGATGGTTGCACAGCATTGTAAATGTACTTAGTGTCATTGAATAGTACATATAAAATAGTTAAAATAGTAAATTTTGATCTGTATGTTTTATCCCATTACTGGGTATATACCCAAAGGAGTATAAATCATGCTGCTATAAAGACACATGCACACGTATGTTTATTGCGGCACTATTCACAATAGCAAAGACTTGGAACCAACCCAAATGTCCAACAACAATAGACTGGATTAAGAAAATGTGGCACATATACACCATGGAATACTATGCAGCCATAAAAAATGATGAGTTCGTGTCCTTTGTAGGGACATGGATGAAACTGGAAAACATCATTCTCAGTAAACTATCGCAAGGACAAAAAACCAAACACCGCATGTTCTCACTCATAGGTGGGAATTGAACAATGAGAACTCATGGACACAGGAAGGGGAACATCACATTCCGGGTACTGTTGCAGCATTAGGAGATATACCTAATGCTAAATGACGAGCTAATGGGTGCAGGAAATCAACATGGCACATGATACATATGTAACAAACCTGCACATTGTGCACATGTACCCTAAAACCTAAAGTATAATAAAAAAAAAAAAAAGAAAGAAGGAAAAACCATGTGAGATTGTTCACATAGGAAAAGGATGATACAATGAAATGAAAGAAAGAATAAATTTTGTAAATCTCAAAAAAAAAAAAATCAGTATATATGGGTGAAGCTTTAAAAGTGCTGGAAAAAGACAGTGAATTTAAAAAATGTAGTCTTGACCTGAGTGATGCCTGAGTATGACATAAAACCAGCAGCTACAAGATAAAAAGTGTAGTGTATTTGAGTACATATGAGTAAAATTACTTAAACAACCAAAACAAACATCCCATTGAAACAATGTCAAACTGGGTAAAAGTCTTTGTAACACATGATAAAAGGTTAATTTCTTTAATATGCAAAAAGAACTTACAAATTATTAAGAAAAAATAGAGACAAATGAAAGGTAAAACTAGCATAGAAAGTATATAGAAAGAAAAAAACATATAAATGGCCAAGAAACGTATTAAGATTTTAAAGCTCAGAAATAATTGATAAATGCAAATCAAAATAATAATATATATTTTTGCTTATCTATCCACTATAGATTAGTAAGACCAATAATATCTAGTTTTTACAAGGGCATGAGTAAAGTGGCACTCTTGCTTTTGGTTCTAGTGTAAATTAGTATAACCATTTTAGAGAACCATTTGACGTATCTACCAAAGTTACATATCTCTTGTATAAGTATGCCCTGTGGAATACTATTTAGCCATAAAAAGAATGAAATTATGTCTTTTCCAGGAACATGGGTGGAACTGGAGGTCATTATCTTAAGTGAAACAAGTGTAAAGATTTTATTGACACACACACACATAATGGATATTCATGCAGTACTGTTTGTTAATAGCAAAAACATTTGGAAACAATCTAAATGTCTACCAGTAGGAGACTGGTCAAATAAATTTTGGCACATCCACACAGTGAAATACCTTGTAGTTATTAAAAAGAACGAGGTAGCTTTCTATATACTAATATGAAATATGTCAAAGACATACTGTCAAAGGGAAAAAGCTGGATATAGAACCATATGTTTACTGATTCCATTTTTGTGTATTTATTCGAGAAAGAGAGAGAGCAATAGAATACATACTTTCATATGCAAAAATCATTTCTTAAAGAGTTCAAATAATACTGGTTATCTCCTGAGAATAGGTGAGTGAGTTGGTGGAAAGGGCTGGACCTGGGAAGGCAAGGAGGGGAGCTTTCATTTTTACCTGGTACCTTTGTGTACTATTTGAATTTTAAAATTATTAATGTATATAGCTTTTATAATAAAAAGAAACTACTTTATAAAGAATGTTTGAAAGATGACACTAGTATTATACCATGAGACACTGCATTACATCATTTTGTAACTATTTTTATCTTTCAGTTGAGAATCATGAAAGGAAATAAAGTTTGGAATCGGATGAGGTTTCAAAATCTAGCTTACTCATGCTAGTGAATCTCTCTGATTTTCAGTCTAGTTATCTATAAATAGGGGATAATAAGGTTCACCTTGTGATATTCTTATTAGGATTAGTTGTACCATATAAAATGCCCAATCACAGTGCTTGGTACAGAGTTAAATGGACATTATTATTATATTATACATATTATTATTAATGCTATGTCATGAAAAACACGGTATTCCTCTCAAAATGAACCGCTTTGTTTGTGATTACCAATTAATTTTTCTTCCCTAGTGATTCTTGTCCTTCACATCTCAAATATTACCTGCGTTGTCAGAAGGGTACCAGGTATATTTCATATGACCATGTTAGTGACTACTGGAAGAATACTGGCACTAGCACCAAGCAGTTAGCTGAGAACACTGAACTGGTATTTTATATCAATAATAGTGTAGACATACAGCAGAAGACATGTAGCATAAGTGGATATTATATGAAACATGAGCATACATGAGTGCACAAATATTTAAGCTGCATATTAGGGCACTAATTAAGAAATGTGAAATAACTGAAAATCTAAGGAGCTCCAATGTAGAAAGTAATACTGCAAGTGTACATCATCTCTAAAATGGACTGTGGGAAAAAAAAAATCTCTTGTAAAATTAGGTACCCAAGTTCAATTTGCAGCAACTGTTACTGCCCCAAATAACTTTGTCATCAGGCACAGCTCATAAGACTTGTTCAAAAACAACATACACTCAAGAGTTTCATCACCTTAGAAAGACCCACCATAAAATCCCAAGATAATAAGGCCTTTCTTAAAAGCCATTTTAAATGTAATATCCCAATAAGCTCAATGAAAACCGCTAGAAACTTTACCACATGATTAGGAATTAGAAATAACAGAAAAACGTGAATGGGGTAATTACAATTGGACAGATAATTTTACAGGTACATAGAAACAATTTAGAGTTCAGTATATCATGCAGCAACCTAAACAATTAGCTTGTTGAAGAGTTTCACTATTGGGAATACATATGCTTCTAGCAGTTCTCAAGAAATTTATTGCATAGCACTGGAATAACTAAACATTTATAAGAGAGAACAATTTTACTGTATTATACTATAGAGGTATTGTAATTTCAGGCAATTACAAGAAAGGACAAATTGTGTCGCCTGAGAAAAAGGAAGAAAAGAGTAGAATTTGTACTATTCCATGTGCATACCACTTATGTCTGATGAAATAATTATACTTGGAATTGCATTATAAGATAATATTCTTAATGCTTGTCTAGAGTAGAAACAGCTATTCAATTTATTTAAAAGACATATTCTCATGTATAAGTCTTGGGGAACATTTACCAAATAACCCTTTAATTAAAACTACATTAAATTTTAAGGCTAAAACTGTTTACATAATAAAATCTTAAGGTTAGGGCTGTTTATAATCATTTTTTTTCTGAGTGAAAAGAACACTGAGATTGTTTTACCTGCAACCGCTCTTGGACCTGGCAATCGGTCATTTCCAGTTGTGTCCTGTGGATATGCACAGCTGTAATTCATGGAGGTCAACAGTGTGTCTATTTGAGATGTTCGAATATCTTCTGGACAATACATGGGTAGGAATGCAACATCGATTGCTATCTCATGGTTCAGACCTGTTAAAGAAAATTCATACATTATTAAAAGTTCAGTGGGTTAGCATGTGGTGCTGGTGCCGAGTTTGCTGGTTTTTGATCCCAACATCTTCCAGATAGCTTTAGATCTAAAAAAACCTGTGTTTGAAAACTGGAGACTAAACTCCTAGTATTGCAATTTATGAATACATGGTATTTGTTGAAAGAGTAGACACTCCAGTGCAACCTTTCACCACTGCTGGAAATAACAGTTCAAAAGGTTTCCCCTACTGATGGAAGATTGGAATCTTACTATCCAAAGGACAGCATGGTCACATAAATGACATGTAGAGTGTTTCCTTGGTCATTTAGGACAGGTGCTATTCCGGGGCAGGGGAGTTTGGAGATGACTATTGGTTCCCTTATTGCCATTTGGACTCAAGGATATCTGACTAATGCAAGGTCAGGGATGACATAGTAGCTAGATCTCATCTGTCCTCAAATATACAAGACAAGGTTCACACACTCACCATTAGGGCCATAAAAGGTTGTGCTAGAAAAAGGGCTAAGGGGGAAGAACTAAACTGAATCCTGACCTTTGGCTGTCATCTTTTTATGTGGGTCAATGTCAGTTGGGGTAGATAAAAAAGACTTCCTAGAGGAAGAAAAGAATTCTAGCTATGTACTAAAGGATGAATAGCATTTAAATAAACAGAGAAGAGGGCATTTTAGGCATGGCAGGGAATAGCACAAGCCAAAGGTGTAGGCCAGAGTAAAAGACCATCTTGGCTAGAGTAAGGGTAAACAAACACACAAGCACAGCTTCAAAACTATGAATTCCATTTAGTGACCCAAATCAGAAACCTGAGAGTTATCCTTAACTCCTCCTTTTCGGTCTTTCCCAGATATTTAGTCAGCTACATTCTATGACCTTAATATTTCTCTGATTCATCCGTTATAGTGATTCATAAGTACTGAGTACGGGCCAATGATGGATAACCAATCCTTCTCGTTAAGCTGCAAATCAATCCAGAAATGCAAGTTCTTTGCTTTTTATGGGGAAATGACATTAAATCTCATATATTTAACTTAACATATAGCTAAAGGCCACTTAGCGCTTTCTAAGGATTACTAAAATTTGGTAGCCATAAATTGAAATAATCATGTTATCTAGAATTTTCCAAGAATTCTAATTCAGTATTATAAGAAGCATAGCCACGTCACAACTCCCAGCAATGCTGCAAGACTCATATGAATGTGCACATGCTGGTATCTTATATCCTTGATTCTAAGACTAAATTTAACTTAGATATATATCATTAATTTTATTTTTTAATAAAAAGAAAACACTGCATTGTTTACCAGTGACCATTCCAACTTGCAAACAAAAAAGGAAGGACGCCTTAAAACTGAGAAACTATCAGAATTTGGAAATCCTGATATTTTCAAGAAAGTAGACATATTAGTGTGCTATTGAAATTATTTTGAGTTGCTTTCTACATTATAAAATATTGGGAGTAGAGCTTCAGCATTATCAGTGAATTTTTTACTGAGCTGTTTGATTAAAACTAGAGTTCTGGTCGGGCGTGGTGGCTCATGCCTGTAATTCCAGCACTTTGGGAGGCCGAGGTGGGTGGATTGCTTGAGTCCGGGAGTTTGAGACCAGCCTGGGCAACATGGTGAAACCCCGTCTCTACCAAAAATACAATAATAAAAATAATAACTGGGTGTGGTGGTGTGTGCCTGTGGTCCCAGCTACTTGGGAGGCAGAGGTGGGTGGATTGCTTGAGCCTGGGAGGTGGAGGTTGCAGTGAGCCAAGATTGTACCACTGTACTCCAGCCTGGGCAACAGAATGATAACCTGTCTCAAAAACAAAAGAACAAACAAACAAACCACTAGAGTTCAAAGTACAAATGTTTAAGTCAATAGGCCTCAGGGCTTTTGTGCTTGCTGCCTCTATGCCTAGAATGGTTTTTCCCCAGGTAACTACATCTCCACCAGGTTTCTGAAATGTTCCTTTCTCCAGGAGACCTCTGCTATTTAAAATGTAACCGTTTTCTACTACAACACTCTCCAGCACCTGTTTTTCTTAGCATTTATCACCAACTCACTCTACTACAAGCTCTCATAGGGCAGGGTTTTTATCTGTTGTGTTCACTAATGTGACTTTAGCACTTAGAAAAGTGCTAGGCACACAGTAGCTGCCCAGTAAATATTTCTTAAATTGAGTAAATAAATATACATGTGTGCATTTTACCTATAATTTTTCAATAATGGAATTTAAGACATTTGTGCAAGAGCATTCAAATATAAATTCATCCATATTCCCATTACCAAGAAATGAACACAAATATCCTGTACAAACCCCAAGAAAAATGGCTATGATGTAAGGAGAGCTGTTAAAATAATCTTTTCTAGATTTTTTTGTCAAAGTATTTTTTGGAAAAATTTGTCATATGGTGTGTTCTTTTCTTTCACTGTAAAATGCATCTAAAAGATAATTTCAAATTTTAATAACATTAATTGTGACATCAAGGTAATTTAATATACTATAGATACACTGAAATAATAAGGCTTTACTCATCTTTATATTTTCTTTTATGAAAGCAGCCAAGTAGACCAATATAATTCTTTCCCTCCTTGGTATTAGCCTGTGGGCTCAAGATCAATTATTTCTACCTCTGGGGTATGCCATCTTCCTTGCTGAAAGCCTATTTGAAAGATTAGCTGAGTAGCACTGGGTTCCCTCAATGTTGATTCCCTTACCAATTAATGCTGTTATTGGGGTTTATATCTTTTGACTTTTAAAAGACAAATAGGCAGCCTTCAGAGACTTGGAAAGGCTGGCTGGATTATGTTCCTAATTATCTAAGTCAAATGAAAATTGAGGAGATGACTTTTAAACTTTGACTCATCAGATTTCATGGGTAACCAAATTAGTGTTAGTAGAGCCAATGATGCACTATAACCTCTGTAAGTTCAATTAAAACTTTTGAAAGGTGTGTTCTTATATTTAAGGTGAGAAATAATTCTTAAAATTGGGAAAGACTGACCAACAGATTTTACATTTTGTACTTGGGCTAAGGGCACTGAAAATCTAGTTCGTTACTTCATCTCAATATATTCTATTTAAAGTGCATAATCTTACATGGTAGGCAATGGGCTGAGGTTTTAATGGTTATAATCTATTGATTTGAGGCAAGTGAGATGGCCCAGCAAGAATTTAAAGACAAGAACCAGTGCTTCTAGGATAGGTTTCTGACATTGCCATGGTACCAAACTGGTGGTTGCTGAGAGCCATTAGAACTGTGGGAAAGAAGGAAGACTAATAATTCTATTCAATGTTTTCAATAACAATTCACCCTTCCAGTCAGAGGTAATGACCAAGTAACAGGATTGTGGTCCAAACAACATTTTTGGCTCCAAGAATAAGGCACTTCAAAATTAAGAGGTCTTCTAGAGACTTGCAATATATTGCAGAGGTATAATAAAGCACTAGAAGATAGTATCACTAAATTGGACAATCTTTGTGCTTGGAGAACCTTAAACATCATACAGATTTATCTGCCTGGATTGGCTTAGGCAGTCTTAACTAAGAACAGGGGTCTAGAACAGGGTAAACTATGACTGGGGGGTTGGCGGGGGGCGGGGGGGGCGGAAATTCAGCCTGCCCCTGGTTTTGTACATTCCATGAGCTAAGAATAGCTTTCACATTTTTAAATAGTTAAAAAAATCAAAATAACAATACTTCATGATACATGAAAATATGAGATTCAAATTTTAGTGTACATAAAGTTTTTTTCAAACAGCTATGTGCATTCATTTACATATTGTCAATGGTTGCTTTCACATTAACACAGCAGAGCTGAGTAGTTGCAAAAGAAATTGTATGGCCTGTAAAACCTCAAACATTTACTACTTGGCCCTTTACTGACCAAGTGTGCTACCTTGTATAAGATACACTTAAAGTCATCTTTCAGTTTTAGGATTCTATCTTTTAACAAATAGCACAGTAATAAGAGATTTATTCCTCTCTTCTGAGTTTATTGCTCATGTCCATGCTTAAAATATATACAAACCATTTGTGTGGTCTTATAATACAACTTGGGTTCATACTTTTCTAAAAGATATGACAAATTCAGCACTTTCACATCCGATATTCAGCTCTCATTCTAAGTAGTACTTGAAATATAGATGTAGATAGTACTTGAATGAATGAAGATATGAATATAGATAGTACTTGAAGTATAGACAATGTATACTTCAAGAACTACTTAAAGCACAGTAGTTTTCAACCTTTAATCTATTAGTTTATACCTGATGGACAGGATGTGTGCTTGGCAGTGGCATTCTCTCTGTGGCAATAAGTCTCTCTTATGAATGGAGTAGACTGAATGGGCTGCTTCTCTAGTGTGTATCTGAATTCTAAGAAGTATGAGTAGGCCTCTTGTAGATGACTTTGATAAGCTACCCCTTCCCACCAAGACTGTATGAGAATCACTGGATCCAGTACCATTTATCCCAGCCCTCTAGGTTTTATCCCTCCATTAAGTTAAACTATTAGAGCGTGAAGTAATTGGATTATATAATAATAAAGTGAAAATATATTCCTTTATAGAAATGCTTTATTAAGGTATGACTAATGATTATACTGATTAGGTATATTAAAATGTTGATCCACGAAGCAACTATCTGAAGATCATTTACATAACTTTTTAAAAAAACTACAGTTGAAGTTTCATACAATTAATTCAGACTTGAATTTTGTTTGAGAGAAAAAATAGCAGGGTTCCTATATATAATTGTTTTCTCTGCAACAGATGATACGTTTAGAGAATCAGGAGATCTGCTTTCTAATCATGGCCTGGCTTTTACCTAGCCAAGGGTAAGACTAGAAGATATCCAAGGTTGGCTGGGCGCAGTGGCTCATGCCTGTAATCCCAGCACTTTGGGAGGCCGAGGCATGCGGATCACGAGGTCAGGAGATCGAGACCATCCTGGCTAACACAGTGAAACCCCATCTCTACTAAAAATACAAAAAATTAGCAGGGTGAGGTGGCGGGCGCCTGTAGTCCCAGTTACTTGGGAGGCGGAGGCAGGAGAATGGCGTGAACCCCAGGGGGCGGAGCCTGCAGTGAGCCGAGATCGCGCCACTGCACTCCAGCCTGGGCAACAGTGACCAAGGTTTTATTTGGCTTTAAAATTAAATAACTCATCAGAAAAAAAAAACAATTAACAACTAAAAAAAGAACCCCTTCTCCCTTCCTGCCAGAAAGCACAGAAAATTATTGCCAGTGGTAGAAATTTGGTTATTTGCAAGTACCTAGTAATACCTACTTTTGTGCTTCCTTTAAAATGTTCTGTTTTGTTTCATTCATAAATGGCTTATTTTCCACTGTCTTTTAACTATGTAAACCATCCTTGGAAAAATGTAGGATATAAAATTTATATAGAAATAGCATACTTCTAACATGGATTAAAGCTAGTGGGAAGAATGATGAAATTTCCTTCTTCACATTTGATTCCTGCTTTTAGCTGACTCATAGCCAAAGCTACACAAGTTTATAATTACATGTAATACAGCTGAGAAGTCTTAGTCAAGCTGTTTTAACAGAGCACTAACACGTTAAAAGTAAGAAAAAAATTCAAGTTCTATGTTTCTAGATGAACTCATCATTTCCATGGTTACCTTTTTAATTTTTAATTTTGTGGGTATATAAGTGTATATATTTATGGGGTACATGAGATATTTTGATGTAGGCATGCAATATGTAAAAATCACATCAGGGTAAATGGGGTATCCATCTCTTCACGCATTTATCCTTTGAGTTACAAATGATGCAATTATACTCTTTTAGTTATTTTAAAATGTACCATCAAATTATTATTGACCATAGTCACCGTATTGTGCTATAAAATTGTAGGTCTTATGCATTATTTCTAAATTTTTGTATCCATTAACCATGATTATTATTTTTTTGATGGATGGGAAATTTTGCTATAATTTTTGTTTCCTAGATACAAAACTAAAGTTGATGAACTACTTGAAGAGACCAAGTAATACATTCTAGTGAAAAAGCATTTGAAACTTAGGTCTGTGATTATCTAATGGAGTCAGTGAGAATTCAGACTTTTCACAGATTACATACATACTCACATGTCTGTACATATTTATATGTGAGGAGGTAGGGAAGAGGGATTGGGAGAGAATAAAAGGGAAAAGGGAATCTTGATAAATGTCAAGGCAATTCATCCAAGGACTGCAAATGTTAGCACCACGCTCTCACCAACTGAGCTAACCGGCCAAGATGTCCAGTACTACAAATGTAAAAATCCATGAACTACATTATTTGGTCATTAAGTTAATTTGCTAATAATTTTTTCCTCATTCCTTCATTTTAAGGTAATAAGACCTGGTACTAAGATCTTCCTGTGAAACACAAATGCATTGTTTTGCTTGACTCTGAGAGTCATTTTAACTAAGATTTTGTTTTAGAATTTTTTTGTGTGTAAATTTTTCATCTTTCTGAAACAAAAAAAATCTAAGTTTTAAAATGTTTTGACTTCTTTAAATTTCTGTAAGTTCCATAGCTACCTCTCAATTTTGAAAAACCCAGGTAAATCAGCTTATTTTCTCTTATCAGACAAAGGAAGTTTTTTCAATAACTTATTTCTAGTCAACCTCAGTTACTTGATTATTTTATTATCTTGAGGGTCTAAACAGAACTTTTTTTTTTTTTTGTAGGGGCTTCTTTTGATTAGTATTCTTTCTTCTCTTTAACTTACACTTTACCATACAGTGGTTCCGATGAATGAAGAAGCAGAGAATATAGGCAAGAAAGTGGTGGCTAAGGGAGAACAGAAGCTGCCTTAGAAGTAGTCAGATAGTCATGAATGAGGAAAATTCCCTTAGTTCTTCCATTCTTCTCTCCCCAGATACTTTCCAAGGACTTGCCAATGTTTAGAAGCACACAATTAGAGCTTCATTTATTCCATAATTTGTTAGGTAACATGGGGTACCTTAAAATGGCGCCATACCTTAAGATGGGGCCGGTTCCGGGTTCTTCTCTCCTCCTTGACCGGGCACTGTCTGAACCCGCCAAAGGAGGGCCAATCAGAAAGAAGCATCTCCCACTTTCCCTTGGGCCCGCCCCTAGCCCAATCCACGTGGGCCCAAGGGATATAAAACCCAGCACACCAGCAGCCCTCTCTCTCTTCTCTTCCTTCTCCTTGCGTGGTGCCGCTTGATACCTCCAATAAAGATCTCTTGACCGTGACCTGTGTAGTTTGGTCTCTGCCCGGCCCCTTTCATAATTAGTGCTCCATTCCTTTTGTTGGAGCCAAACAAGAACTTCCCTTGGGCTTAATGTTTTTGTGGGAAGGGCTTAAATTTTTAAAGCGAAATAGTAGGTATATTTAAAATATGTTAAATTAATGATATTCAAAAAGAACAGTGAACTTACCTAGTATGGTTACTTCAAAATGTCCAAGGCTTCGGGCGCTCTTAAAATCATCAAGTTTTGGGGGCCTTCCTTCTGGTGGTACATATTTCGCAGGCTGAGAATTATACTGCTCACTAAGAAACTTCCTGTGTTCAAACATAAATTTCCGTGGAATACTTTCAGGATAAACACGGCTGTAGTGTAGGTGATCTATTAAGCCAAACTTTTTCTCTCTCCACAGCTGACTCTCCCATCTATCACTTATAGTTTTTCTGGCTTTCCCTTGCAGACTAGCACTTATATTTGCTCGACCTGTTAAAGACACAAGGAGATAGACACAATTGATCTATAAACTAATCAAATCAAGTCATTCACTGCAAAAAAAAAAAACACAGATTAATGAGGAAGAGTTTAAGTAACATTAAAAACCAAACCACCACCTACAAAATATAAAATGAATACACAAAAGAAAATTCTTGTTAAAGTGAGGAACTAAATTCACTTTCAAAATAAACTTTTACTGTAAAATACTAAAGTGACATTGTTTTCTCTGTTGTTGGAATTATGTAGATTTGTAATTACCTTCTTTCCACTTTTTCTAAATGTTCTAAATGCTCTTAAACGTATGTTCTTTTTATATTCAGTGACAAATTCAAATTAAATCAACTTCGTGATTAGAGATCACTCACTCTTGGTGGAAATTTGAGCCTAAAATAAAATTTTATTAATCTCTGCTAAAAGTAAACTGAACAAATACAGTCTCCTTCTTCAATACTTCTCCCCTTCAGAGGGGCCATTTAGGGGTTGGGCATGGTGGCTCATGCCTGTAATCTCAGCATTTTTGGAGGCTGAGGCAGGAGGATCACTTGAAGCCAGGAGTTCAAGACCAGCCTAGTTAACATAGAGAGACCTGTCACTAATAAAAAAAAATTAAAACAAAACAAAACCAAAAAACAAAGGGGGGGCCATTTATTTATTACATATGACACTCCTTTATGGAAAACAAAAAGGGAATGAAATTGAGATGAAAGACCACCTCAATTTTTGTTGTTCTCTATCATCAAATCAAATTATCATTTATGTATGATTAAAATCCAACACATTAAGTTTCTAATGCAGAATATAATTTATCCCTTATTGATATGGTTAGGCTTTGCATTCCTACCCAAAACTCATCTTGAGTTGTAATCCCCAGGTGTTGAGGGAGAGACCTAGTGAGAGGTGATTGGATCATGGGGGGTGGTTCTCCCATGCTGTTCTCCTGAAAATGAGATAGTTCCCACGAGATCTGACGATTTTATAAGTGTTTGACATTTCTTCCTGCACACATTGTCTCTCTTGCCTGCCACCATATAAGACGTGCCTGGCGTGATTGTAGGTTTCCTGAGGCCTCCCCAGCCATGTGGAACTGTGAGCCAATTAAACCTCTTTTCTTTGTAAATTACCCAGTCTCAGGCAGTCATTTATAGCAGTGTGAGAATAGACTAATACACATATACATTATGACATTCGTCCATCCATTCAACAAACAATTACAGAACATCTATTATGTGCCAGACACTGTGTTAAAGAATTTGGTACAAGTAATATTTTGATTAAATAATGTACCATAGTAGAATTGGAAACACTGTAAAATCAGAAAAAAAATTGATTTTGGAACAACAGTTCTGCTAGCTGAGATAGGCTGACAGCTTCAGAGTTTACCAAAGTTGCTGACTTTCTTTCTTGCCTATGTCCTGGTATTCTTATCCTAGCATAAAAAACCTTGCTGAGGCAGAAGGTGGCTGCAATAGCAAGGTCTCAGTATGGTTAAAATACTACTTCTGATTATCAGACTTTATTACATATTCCCAGAGTACTTGCTTGGTTTCTTAAGCCTAGCTGGAGACTTACTGAAAATGCATTACAAGGTAAAGTATTAGTTTGAGTTGTAAAGGAAGATGAAGAAGTTGAACACATACTTCTTACCAGGAATTTAAAATATTGCAATACTACAAAAGAGTTTTTTAAACTAAAAATTCAGTTGATGAACACACAAATTCCTATAATAATGATTGATAACAAAAGGGATAAAAAACTTAGTCACACATGAAAAGATCAAAAGGAATAAATCAAAGCTGAGAAAAAGAGTTAGTAGGACTAAATTGATGATTGGGAAATGACTTCATCTTTTGTATCTTCTAGAAATAAATCTCTTCTCAAACTAATAAAAGTACATAATCAGAACAACAATTAGTAGCTATTGCAATGATCTAACCCATATTAAACATTCCTGCTTGACTTATTTTAGAATACAGCATGCAAAAGAAAAAGTGATATGCTATTCTAATTTTTAAAAATTAAGTACTTATATCTACCTTATAGAAAACAATTATATGATTGACCTGTTCGGAAAAAGCCAGAATATTTTCTATGCATATTTTCTTATTTGAGTGTTAATATTAAGGACTGCCAAGGTACAAATGTTTATATGAAAAATTCCTCTAAAGAAATATGCTTTATTTTTTTATTTTAGTAACTGGGGACTACAATTACCTACCTCAATTATATCTTCATAATTAACTAATACAAATGAGTATGAAATCAGTACAGGAGACATTGGCAGTTATTGGTTGTGAATAGTAACAAATCAAAGGCAATAAATAGGAAAGAGACAAAATATATCTAGAGCTCAGGTTTTTCTAAAAATAAGATGAAAATCATGAACTAGTTTTTTTGAATATTAATAAAATTACTATTTTATTAATATAGTAAGCTAATTTTAAGCTTAATGCATAGCTAAAATATAGGTTAATTACTTAGCAAAAGTATATTTTTATATTTTACAATTATAATTTTCATTCTATTATTTCAATTATCTATTTTACTCTTATTTCTGGTGAGATTGGTTCAATCTTTTAATGAGGAACATTTACATTTAGGTCGTAAGGTTAAAAAAAGAATGCAGTTCGAACGTATGTACGTAGGCATCGCAAATTTTTTTTTTTTTTTAAATCTACTCCAAGCATTTCATTACATGGATAAGAGTGGTGGGTTGATAGAGGCAGGCTCACGCCTGTAATCCCAGCACTTTAGGAGCCTGAGGCAGGAGGACTGCTTGAGGCCGGGAGTTCAAGACCAGCTTAGGCAACATAGGGAGACCCTGTCTCTACAAAGTAATAATAATAATGATAATAATAATAATAATAATAAAATAAGCAGGCATTATGGCACACATCTATGGTTCCATCTACTTGAGTAGCTGAGGTGGGAGGATCGCGGGAGCCTGGGAGTTCAAGGCTGCAGTGAGCCATGATCGTGCCATTGCACTCCTGCCTGGGTGACAGAGCAAGACTCTGTCTCAAAAAAAAAAAAAAAATGTGATGGGGTGTATGGAGGCATGGGGGAGGGAAAGGAGCTATTTTCTTTGCCTCTCCTTCTTGCTAGCAAGTATATAACAGGCTTTTTAAAGACTAGTGAAAGCCAGAGGCTACCTGTAATGCCTTGTGTTACTGTTAACTTTTCAAATGTATGTCTGAGTTACTAGATATAAGCACAAACCACACAAACATATAAATTGTATATTCACAAAATGAATGACTTTTGAATTTACAAGCATATAAAAAGCCAAAGCTATCATGAAACTACCTGGGAATACATTAGTGACCATGTTGACACATATAGATCTAATTCATTCATTAAAACTGCAATATAGTATTACAGTATATTAATATGCTGTATTTATAATCATCTGTTAATTAACATTTAGCTTTTAATTTTCTCTATTATAAATAATTTTCCAGCGAACATCTTGGAATGTGTCTTCCTATGTGGCCAAAGACATAAATGGAATTTCTAGGTCACAGAGTGTAACACATTCCCAACAAATTAGGTATTGTCAAATTATTCTCAAATGGTGGTTGCAGCATATTTATTCTAAGAAAGGGGGGAGGTGCATGAGTCTCTCCCTAATACAAATGCCTACTCCAGCTGGAATACTGAGTTTGTTAAAAAGAGACAAGGAGTAGGTAATTGAGGGATCCTTGACTCTTCTCATTTCTCTACTTTAAATTTTTATTAATATCCAGTTATAGTTGATTGTATCAGAAATCTACTTTTCTGATATAAGTATAGACACTCAAGCTTTCTTTTGTATGGTATGTACTTTTCCATCTTTTTATATCATATCTTTACATTTAAATTGGTTTTCTTTTAGATGTTATATGGTTGGGTCTTACTTTTGTATCCAATATGATAATCTCCACTTTTTACTTGGGGTTTTTATGCTATTTATTTTAATACAAAGGCATACCTTGTTTTAATGCACTTTATTGTGCTTCACAGATATTGCATTTTTTTGCAAATTGAAGGTCTGTGGGAACCCTGTGTTGAGAAAGTCTATTGGTGACATTTTTTAAACAGCATATGTTCATTTTGCATCTCTGTGTCACGTTTTGGTAATTATCACAATATTTCAAACTTTTAAATTATTATATATATTATGGTAACCTGTGATTACTGATCTTTGATGCTACTATTGTAATTGTTTTGAGGCGCCACAAACCACACCCATATAAGATAGCAAACTTAATTGAAAAATACTGTGTGTGTTCTAACTGCCCCAATTACTGGCCATTCCCCTGTCTATCCTCTTTTCCTCAAGTCTCCCTACTCCCTAAGACAAAATAATATTGAAATTAGGCCAATTAATAACCTTATAATGTTTTCTAAGTGTTCAAGTGAAAGGAGAGTCACACATCTCTCATTTTAAATCAAAAGCTAGAAACAATTTAGTTTAGTGAGGAAGGCATGTCAAAAACCAAGATAGGCTGAAAACTAAGGCCTTCTGAGCCAAACAATTAGCCAGGTTGAGAATACAAAGGAAAAGTTCTTGAAGGAAAGTAAAAATGCTATTCTAGTGAACACATGAATGATAACAAACTGAAACAGCCTTATTGCTGATCTAGAGAAAGTTTTGGTGGTCTGAATAGAAGATCATGCTAGCCACAATATTCCCTAAGGCCAAAGCCTAATTCCTAGCAAGGCCCTAACCTAACTCTCTTCAATTCTATGAAGGCTAAGAGAAGCAAGGAAGCTGGAGAAGAAAAGTTGGAAGCTAGCAGAGATTGGTTCATGAGGTTTAAGAAAGACGCTATCCTGACTTACTAGAAATACCATTTGACCCAGCCATCCCATTACTGGGTATATACCCAAAGGACTATAAATCATGCTGCTATAAAGACACATGCACACGTATGTTTATTGCGGCACTATTCACAATAGCAAAGACTTGGAACCAACCCAAATGTCCAACAATGATAGACTGGATTAAGAAAATGTGGCACATATACACCGTGGAATACTATGCAGCCATAAATCATCATTCTCAGTAAAGTATCGCAAGGACAAAAAACCAAACACTGCATGTTCTCACTTATAGGTGGGAATTGAACAATGAGAACACATGGACACAGGAAGGGGAACATCACACTCTGGGGACTGTTGTGGGGTTGGGGGAGGGGGGAGGGATAGCATTAGGAGATACACCTAATGCTAAATGACGAGTTAATGGGTGCAGCACACCAACATGGCACATGGATAGATATGTAACAAACCTGCACATTGTGCACATGTACCCTAAAACTTAAAGTACAATAAAAAAAAGAAAAAAAAAAGAAAGAAGCTATCTCCATAACATAAAAGTGCAAGGTGAGGCAGCAAGTTCTGATGTAGAAACTGCAAGTTATCCAGAAAATCCAGCTAAGATAACTGATGAAGGTGGCTACACTGAACAACAGATTTTCAATGGAGATAAAATAGCTCTGTATTGGAAGAAGATGCCATCTAAGACTTTCATAGTTAGAGAGGAAAAGTCAATGCCTGGCTTTATATCTTCAAAGGACAGGCTGACTCTCTTCTTAGGGGCTAATGCAGCTGATGACTTTAAGTTGAAACCAATGCTCATTTACCATTCCAAAAATCCTGGGGCCCTTAAGAATTATGCTAAATCTACTCTGCCTGTGCTCTAGAAATGGAACAAAGCCTCAATGACAGCACATCTGTTTATAGCATGCTTTACTGAATATTTTAAGCCCACTATTGAGAACTACTGCTCAGATAAAAAGATTCCCCTCAAAATATTACTGCTCATTGACAATGCACCTGGTCACTCAGGAGCTCTGATGGAGATGTACAAGGAGTTCAATGTTGTTTTCATGCCTGCAAACCGAAACCATTCAGAAGCCCATGGATCAAGGAGTAATTCTGACTTTCAAGTCTTAATTCTTAAGAAATGCATTTCATAAGGCTATAGCTACCATAGTTATTCCTCCGATGGATCTGGGCAAAAGTGAAAACTGAAAACCTCCTGGAAATTTGAAAACCTTCTGGAAAGTATTCACCATTCTAGATGCGATTTAAAGTATTTGTGATTTATGGAAAGAGGCCAAAATATCAACATTAACAGGAGTTTAGAAGAAATTGATTCTAAACCCCATAGATGACTTTGAGGGGTTCAACACTTTAGGGTAGGAAGTAACTGCAGAAGTGGTGGAAATGGCAGGAGAACTAGAATTAGAAGTGCAGTCTGAAGATGTTACTAAATTGCTGCAATCTCATCATAAAACTTGAATGGACGAAGAGTTGCTTCTTACAAATGAACAAAGGTGGTTTTTTTGAGATTCAATCTATTCCTGGTGAAGATGTCGTGAACATTGTTAAAATCAAAATAAAGAATTTAGAATATTACATAAGCTTAGCATAATAGACAAAGCAGTGGCAAGGTTTGAAAGGAGTGACTCCAATTTTGAAAGAAGTTCTACTGTGGGTAAAATGCTGTCAAACAGCATCACATGCTACAGATAAATCTTTCCTGAAAGAAAAAGTCAACTGATGTGGCAAAATTTATTGCTGTCTTATTTTAAGAAACTGCCACAGCTGATTCCTCAAGGATCTAGAACTAGAAATACCATTTGACCCACCCATCCCATTACTGGATATATACCCAAAGGATTATAAATCATGCTGCTATAAAGACACATGCACACGTATGTTTATTGCGGCACTATTCACAATAGCAAAGACTTGGAACCAACCCAAATGTCCATCAATGATAGACTGAATTAAGAAAATGTGGCACATATACACCATGGAATACTATGTAGCCATAAAAAAGGATGGGCCAGGTGCGGTGGCTCACGCCTGTAATCCCAGCACTTTGGGAGGCCAAGACAGGTGGATCACGAGGTCAGGAGATCGAGACCATCTTGGTTAACACGGTGAAACCCCGTTTCTACTAAAAATACAAAAAATTAGCCGGGCGTATTGGCGAGTGCCTATAGTCCCAGCTACTCGGGAGGGTGAGGCAGGAGAATGGCGTGAACTCAGGAGGCGGAGCTTGCAGTGAGCTTAGATCGCGCCACTGCACTCCAACCTGGGGGACATAGCGAGACTCCGTCTCAAAACAAAACAAAACAAAACAAAAAAACAAACAAAAAAAAGGATGAGTTCATGTCCTTTGTAGGGACATGGATGAAGCTGGAAACCATCATTCTGAGCAAACTATCGCAAGGGCAGAAAACCAAACACCATATGTTCTCACTCACAGGTGGGAATTGAACAATGAGAACACTTGGACACAGGGTGGGGAGCATCAAGCACTGGGGCCTGTCGTGGGGTGGGCGGTGGGGGGAGGGATATGTAAATGACCATTAAGGTAACACACCTAAAAGGCACTGTATACATATAAAACATGTCACCACTAGAATTAAATATAAAAAAAAAAACTGAAAAAAAAACTGACAAAATTAAAAAAAAAAAAAAATGCCATGCCATCAAATAAGGCAGACTATGACTCACTGAAGGCTCAGATGATGGTTAGCATTTATTAGCAATACAGTATTTTTAAATTAAGGTATGTACATTTTTGGATATAATGATATTGCATACTTATTAGAATGTAAACATCACTTTAATATGTACTGAAAAACCTAAAAATTTGTGTGATTTGCTCTACTGCGATTTTCACTTTATTCTAATGGTTTGGCACCAAACCCACAATATCTCTGAGGCATGCCTGCAATTAACCATGGAAGGACTTAAATTTGCTACTTTTCTATTGTTTTTCTTTGACTCATCTATTCCTTATATCGATTTTCTATTTTCCTGCCTTCTCTTGGATTGAATGTTTTAAAAAATAATCCCTTTGTAGATTCTGGATATTAGCCTTTTGTCAGATGGACACATTGCAAAAATTTTCTCCCATTCTGTAGGTTGCCTGTTCACTCTGATGATAGTTTCTTTTGCTGTGCAGAAGCTCTTTAGTTTAATTAGATCCCATTTGTCAATTTTGGCTTTTGTTGCCATTGCTTTTGGTGTTTTATTCCTAAGTCTTTGCCCATGCCTATGTCCTGAGTGATAGTGCCTAGGTTTTTTTCTAGAGTTTTTATGGATTTAGGTCTTACGTTTAAGTCTTTAATCCATCTTGAGTTAATTTTTGTATAAGGTGTAAGGAAGGGGTCCAGTTTAAGTTTTCTGCACATGGCTAGCCAGTTTTCCCAACACCATTTATTAAATAGGGAATCCTTTCCCCATTGCTTGTTTTTGTCAGGTTTGTCAAAGATCAGATGGTTGTAGATGTGTGGTGTTATTTCTGTGGCCTGTGTTCTGTTCCATTGGTCACTTAAACAAATTTACAAGAAAAAAAAAAACCCATCAAGAAGTGGGTGAAGGATATGAACAGACACTTCTCAAAAGAAGATATTTATGCAGCCAACAAACATATGAAGAAAAAGCTCATCATCACTGGTCATTAGAGAAATGCAAATCAAAACCACAAGGAGATACCATCTCATGACAGTTAGAATGGTGATTATTATAAAGTCAGGAAACAACAGATGCTGGAGAGGATGTGGAGAAATAGGAATGCTTTTACACTGTTGGTAGGAGTGTAAATTAGTTCGACCATTGTGGAAGACAGTTTGGTGATTCCTCAAGGATCTAGAACCAGAAATACATTTGACCCAGCAATCCCATTACTGGGTATATACTCAAAGGATTATAAATTATTCTACTATAAAGACACATGCACACGTATGTTTACTGAGGCACTGTTCACAATAGCAAAGACTTGGAACCATCCCAAATGGCCATCAATGATAGACTGGATAAAGCAAATGTGGCACATATACACCATGGAATACTATGCAGCCATAAAAAGGATGAGTTCATGTCCTTTTCAGGGACATGGATGAAGCTGGAAACCATCATTCTCAGCAAACTAACACAAGAACAGAAAACCAAACACTGCATGTTCTCACTAATAAGTAGGAGTTGAACAATGAGAACACATGGACACAGGGAGGAGAACATCACACACTGGGGCCTAGCAGCATGTTGGGGGCTAGGGGAGGGATAGTATTAGGAGAAATACCTAATATAGATGATGGGTTGATGGGTGCAGCAAACCACCATGGCACACATATACCTATGTAACAAAACTGCACATTCTGCAAATGTATCCCAGAGCTTAAAAGTATAATAAAATAAAATAAAATAAAAAATAATCCCAATAAGCCCTGCTATTGATTAGCTACACTTTTTTTTAGTGTTTTCTCTAAGGTCTATAATATACAACATTAACTTACTACAATCTACCTTCAAATGATGCTATGCATCTTCATGCATGTAGTGTAAGAATTTTAGAACAGTGTATTTCCATATCCCCTCCAGTCATCATGCTATTTTTTCATAACACTTTACTTCTATATAAACTATAAACTCCACAATATATTTTTATTATTTGTGATCTAAAAGAAAAATGAGAAAATATATTTTATTTTACCCACCTATTTACTATTTCTAGTGCTTTATCTTCCTTTACTTAGATAAAAATTTCCATCAGGTGTTATACGTTTTCTGCCTGAAGAACTTCCTCTAATATTTTTCATTGTGTAGGTCTGGTGGTGATGAATTCTCTCAGCTTTTGCAGCTTTTGTCTTTATTTTGCCTTTATTTGTAAAAGGTATATTCATTGTGTATAGAATTCTAAGTTTACAGTTTTTTTGTTTGTTTGTTTGTTTGTTTGTTTGTTTTGACAGAATCTCACTCTGTCACCCAGGCTAGAGTGCAGTGGTGCAATTTTGGGTCACTGCAACCTCTGCCTCCTGAGTTCAAGCGATTCTCCTGCCTCAGCCTCCCAAGTCACTGGTAATACAGGCATGCTCCATGATTATATAATTTCTTAAGAGACATCTGCTGTCATGCTTGTCTTTGCTCCTTTGTGACTTATGTGTATTTTTTTCTTTTCTCTTTCGCTTCAAGATTTCGTTTATCCTGGTTTTCAGTGGCGGTGTGTGTGGGTGTGTGTGTGCGTGCATTTAATGATGTTTTTGTCTCCTTGTTCTATTATTTTAAGAGGAGTGCACCATGATTGTTATGTGCATCAACTGCTCTTTTAAAATCCACCAGGTTATTTACCTTTTTAAGATTATATTATATGTTATATACATTCATGATGGTTACTGTATTCTTAGTGGAATGTCCATTTATCATCCTATATATTCTATATTGTCCCTATTTATCTTTACTTATAGTTTTTACCTTAAATTCTATTTAATTCATATGAATATTGCTATACCACTTTTCTCTTGGTTAGTATATATCAGGTATATATTTTGCCATTCCTTTATTTTCAATCTTTTATATAATTTTGCTTAAGTATGCCTCTCTCTTAAAAAAAAATTTCTTTTGAGATGGGTTCTCACTGTGTTGCCCAGGCTGAAGTGCAGTGGCTATTCACAGACACGATTATAGCACACTACAGTCTCAAACTCCTGGGCTCAAGTGATCCTCCTGCCTCAGCTTCCTGAGTAGCTAGGACTATAGATGCATGCCACTGCACCAGGCTTAAGTGTGTCTCTTATATGTGGGATGTAACTGGATTAATTTTTAAGATTGAAATATGAAAGTTTAATATGTTTACATTTATTGAAATTGTTGATAATTCAGAATTATCTCAGCTATATTATTTTGTGTTTTTCCTAAAAAAAAAAAAGAGAGAGATGGAGTCCCATTATGTTGCCCAGACTAGTCTTGAACTCCTGGCCTCAAGTAATCTTCCTGTCTCAGACTCCCCAAGTGCAGGAATCACAGACATAAGCCACCATGCCCAGCCCATGTTTTATCTTAATCATGCTTTTTCTTTGCTTTTTCCCTCTTTTTTCTACCTTTCCTGCCCTGAAAAATTTTTCATAATTCCTCCCCTTTTTTTCTGTGCTGCTTCAGAAGTTACACATTCTATCCTATTCTTTCAGCTTGATCTTAAATTTTTAACTCACATGTTTAAATTTACAAAGCCTGCAGTATATAAATCTCTACTATTTTCCATAAAGATACAATGATCTTAGAATGCTTTAGTTCTCATCTTTCCATCTATTTCACCTTAAATAGTATTTTCATTCTACTTTGTTTCAAATCTCATGAAATAATTCATTACCATAGTCATTAATTTCTACTGCATATATTTATTTATATTTGCCAATATTTTACTAACTTCTTTGCTTACCATTGCTTCTTACATTCTGATATTTCATTTTGGTTTGATTTTCCATCTCTCGGAATTCTTTAGTAATTCTTTCATTGAGACTCTACAAGTAATAACTCTTTTAGTCTCTGACTATCTGAAAATATCTTTATTTCACCCTCACTCTTGCTTGATTGTTTAGGTAGACATAAAATTCCAGGTTAGGAATTATCTCAACACTTTGAAGACATTTCACTGCCTAAAGCATTGTTGTTTTTGGGAAATTTTTCCGTCTAATTTTGTTTTCTTTGTTGATAAGTCTGTCTTTTTTTATCTCTGGTAATTTTAAGGATGTTTATCTTTGATGCTCTGCAGGTTCACTATCATGGTCTGTATCATTTATCACATATCATATGTCTAGATACAGATTATTTTTATTCTACTCAGAATTCACTGTGATCCTTCAATTTAATAATTCATATATATATATACAATTTTGAAAAAATACCCTCTTCAAATACTGCTTCTTCCTAACTATCTCTGTTCTGTCCTCCTGAACCTTTATTAGATATAAATTGGACTTTCTCATCCTATCCACTATGTCTTTCAACTTGTATTTTACCTTTCTAAACTCTTTACCACTCTCTGGTGTGATTTCATCAGTATCTCCAAATACACTAAATTATTTCTTCATCTGCATTTATCTATTATTATACTCATCCTCTACTGATTAAGTGTGTGTGTGGATATCTTTTTCACATATGTCAGTTCTTTCTTCATACTGATCTGTTTCCAACTTACTGACTTTTATTTATTCCTTTAACTTTTTAAACTTGTTTATTTTAGAGCTGGATGTGGTGGCTCACACCTGTAATCCCAGCACTTTGGGAGGCTGAGGCTGGAGGATCACTTGAGGCCAGGAGTTTGAGATCAACCTGGGAAACATAGTGAGACACTATCTCTATAAAAAATTATAAAATAATAGACATATGTTTAAAAGCCTCTTTCTGATTGGCCTAGTATTTCTAGCTTCTGGGGTATAAATTCTTCCATGTGTTACATCTGATCACATTGCCTTTCAGTAGTAGCTCATTTCCTTTGGAAGTTTGTAATTTTTAACCATGAATCCATTTTCTGTAGATATTGTTTTCCAAGGGAATCTCAAGCACCCTAGGTTACAAGAAACCTCCCTTTTAGGAAGTTCCACAACTGCCTTTGTCTAGACCTTAGGGTCTTGATTTCACTGATTTTGGACCAGATGTTAGTGTTAACTTCTTAGTTCAGTAGCCTCACCATTTTAATCATGTTAACTGCAACCATACTTCCATGCTGCACAGGTCTGGGATTCCACTTTCTCTCAGATGACTTTTTCTTACCCATTGCCCAGGAGATACAGGAAGTTCTTTGATACCTCTCCACATTGATGGTCACAATTTTTCTGCCCTTCTGCAAACTTCCAAGTTTACATTAGTTTTACTTCTTCACAAGTAGGAGGTCTGTGGTCTGGACTGTCCTTCCCATGTAGTTATTATACCTCAGCCCATGAAAATTAAGGCCTCTATCTAGTTCTGAGATGTCCATGAACACTTTTAGTTTTGGTTCCTACTCACTATTAAATTTAAATTCCTTTTTTGTTTCTGGCACCTGGTGATTTTTCATTCTTGTTTAGAGCTTGATTGGATACTTATATTATAATGTTTTTCTTTTGTGGGTTTTCAATCGGCCAGATTTACCATAAGGCAATCCCTCCTTTTGCTACTGGTCTGTCAGGCTATTCTTGGATTTATTTCTTTCTCAAGCCTAAGACTCAATCAATTCTATCTTTCAATTTTAGTTAGCAAGTGAATGATTAACTTATATCTGAACAAGAGCTTTCTCCAAAACAGCATGGAATAGGAAGGAAAAGTTGAAATTAATTTCAAATAACCACTTCCTATGAGATAAACAAAATGTGTCCATAAAGCTCAGCACAGTGCCTGACACATAAATGCTCAATAAATGGCTGGTACTACTATTATATAATTGTGAGAAGTACCATATTATCTTCTGTAGGTAAAAGAGAGGGGATAATCTTAGCAGATGCTAATATAAAAATCTGTATGAAGTTTAATCACCAAGCTGACAAGCTGAAGAATAGAATTTAATTGCTTTCTTGGATATTAAACAGAGAATCACAAAACCTGGGAACAATTACGGTTTTCTCCCTCATTTTCAGAATTTAGAGTCCAGGCAAGATCCATTGTCTGAGGAACATTTTTTTTAATTCAAATTATGCTTAGCTGGGAAAAATAATCTTTTTCTCCATAAGTCCCTAAATTACATATTTTACTGAAATCATCTAAAGTGCTTGAAACTTTTGGACAAAGTATTCGGCCTTGTAGAGAATAATCAATCTAGAATATGACATGAGAAATGAATAAAAATCTACTATTAACTAACCCACATAAATCTAATAGGTAAGCACAGATGTTTCTAAAAACATTTATAATGTTTAGGATGGACTTGTTCACAATGCCCCAATTTTATATCATGTAACAATCAACAAAAGTATCATGTAACAATCAACAAAAGTCATATTTAAATACTTTGGAAAGGTTCGTTGAGACATCAAATTTAACAAGGTAGTATTCAATAAAATGACAGTATCACTTTTGTCTAGGTGGAGGATGAAGACAAAATAACACCAAAAGCAAAGCCAGGAAATAAAGTGCTAAAAAGTCTAATCCAGAGAGATGATACCTGATAAGATCTGACTTAAACCAAACCATTCTACGGACACCCCACCAGAAAAAAATTGTATTACGAAATCACTTCAGAAATGAGGCCAAAGTTCAAACCAGCCAACCCAATAGCAAAGAAAGAAAATACAATTTACTTTTAAGAGTTATCCATATTTGTTGTCAATTAAAAATTAAACTTCCTACTTATTCTTCCATTAAAAATAGTACATTTGAAGAGATATACTATTACTAATGAAACAGACTGGTAAGTATAAGTTTGTTTATAATTACTTTCACTTTTGGGATGATACCAAATTGATCAGTACACTTCTGACAGTGACCTAAGCTAATATTGCTATATGCAAAGCATACATTCTAAGCATGTATTACCTATGCTTAGTAATTAAATAGTAATCTTCATAGAATAATGTTTCATAAAGTTTTCATAAATAATAATAACAAATAGTAACATACGGTTGAAGATGCTTGGCATGCCTGGTTTAATTCCCTTTGTTTGTACAGAAGCTCCTGGTTGAGGTACAGCAACTCTATAAAGGATAAGAAGAGTATAACCAATCGTTATAAAAAGAGCCTCAAATGAAAAACAAATCAACTAGTTCTATTCAGAATTTATTTTAATTCAATAAATTTAGAAAATATACAGGTTAAGTTTGTTGAATAATACATTAAAATACACTAACAATTATGAAAAAATCCATATATAAAACAACTCAAATACTGCAATAGATTTAAATTTTAAGGATTATTCCATAAAAGGGAGCATTAATTTTATTAAATATTACCTGAAGATAATATTTTTATTCTTTATGACAGAAATTTAAAATTTAGTGCATACACAGCAAACAAAATAATCAAAGTGAAGAGACAACCCACAGAATGGGAGAAAATATTTGCAAACTACTCATCTGACCAGGGATTAATAACCAGAATACACAAGGAGCTCAAACAAAACTGTAAAGGAAAAAAGCTAATAATCTGATGAAAAATGGGGAAAAGATTTGACATTTTTATGAGAAATGACATTTCTCTAACAGACATTTCTCAAAAAAAGACATATAAATGGCAAACAGGTATATGGAAAGGTGCTCAGCATCACTGATCACCAGAGAAACTCAAATCAAAACTACAATGAGACATCATCTCACCCCAGTAAAAGTGGCTTGAATCCAAAAGACAGGCAAATAACAAATGCTGACAAGAATGTGGAGAATAGGAAAACCCTGTATAATGTTGGTAGGAATGTAAATTAGTATATCCACTATGGAGACAGTTTGGAGGTTTCTACAAAAATTAAAAATTGAGCTACCATATAATCGAGCATCCCCCCTGCTCGGTATACACCCAAAAGAAAGAAAATCAGTATATCAAAGAGATAGCTGCACTTCCATGTTTGTTGCAGCAGCTTTTACAATAGCTAAGGTTTGGAAGCAACCTAAGAGTCCATCAACAGATGAATGGATAAAGAAAATGTGGTACATGTACACAATGGAGTACTATTCAGGCATAAAATGAATAAGATCCTGTCATTTGCAATGACATGGATAGAACTGGAGATCATTGTGTTAAGTGGAAATAAGATAGGCAATAAAAGATAAACATTGCATGTTCTCACTTATTTGTAGGAGCTAAAAATTAAAACAGCTGAACACATGAAGATAGAGAGTAGAAGAAGAATGATTACCAGAGGCTGGGAAGAGGAGTGGGGGAGTTTGGGAGAGGTATGGATGGTTAATGGGTACAAAAATATAGAAAGAATGAATAAGACCTACTATTTGATAGCACAACAGGGTGACTGTAGTCCATAATAACTTCACTGTACATTTTAAAATAACTAAAAGACAGTGTAATTTAATTGTTTGTAACACAAAGGATAAATGCTTGAGGGGATGGATACCCCATTCTCCATGATGTGATTATTATGCATTGTATGCCTGTATCAAAACATTTCATGAATGCACCTAACATATCCTTACAAAAATTAAAAATAAATAAGTAAAAATAAAATAAGTGCAATGGCCTAGTTTTTATGTTTTCTTTGTTCAAAAATTATGGGAAACAATCTGGCCTGCCATTCCAGTTTTATTTCATAGTTTTTTATTAGTCCCATGGTGCTTTAAACCTTCATGCTTTTCTTTCTGCCTAGAACAATCCTATGTCCCCTTTCATTTGCCTGGTTAACTCTTATTCATCCTTCAGGATTTAACTCCAGCATAATTTCCTACAAGAAGCTTCCCTTGATCTCTTGCCAAGGCTAACTGCCCCTTGTATATGCTATTACAGTATTGTGAATAAACTTCTATCATGGCATTCACCATATCATATTGAAATTACAGGTTTAAAAGTCTGTCTCTTCCACAAACAAGACTTAGCTATCTATGAAAGTATGAACTCATCTTTATCAGTTACATCTGCTATGACCCTATTTCCAAATAAGGTCATATTCAGAAGTCCTGAGGGTTAGGACTTCAATGTATGAATTTTGTGGGGACACAATTCAACCCATAAGTCTGCCCTCTGGTCCCACAAAATTCCTGTCCTTCTCATATGCAAAATAGGTTCACCCCATCACAACAGCCCCAAAAGTCTTATCCCATAGCAGCAAAATCCATTGATCTGTTGCTTATAAGAAACATACTTTACCTATAAAGATACATGTAAACTGAAAATAAAAAGGTGGTAAAAGATATTCCATGTCAATGGAAACCAAAAAACCGTAGGAGTAGCTATCTTTATATCACACAAAATCAATTTCGAGACAAAAACAATAAGAAGAGACAAAGAAGATCACTATATAATGATAAAGGAGTCAATCCAGCAAGACAATATAACAATTTTAAATATGTATGCACCCAACACTGTAGCACCCAGATGTATAAACCAAATATTATTAGAGCTAAAGAGACAGATAGGCTGCAATACAATAATAGCTAGAGACTTCAACACTCCACTTTCAACACTGGACAAATCTTCTAGACAGAAAATCAACAAAGAAATATTGGACTTAATCTGCACTGTAGATCAAATGGATCTAATAGATATTTACAGAACATGTAATCCAACAGCTGCAGAATACACATTCTTTTCCTCAGCACATGGATCATTCTCAAGGATAGATCATATGTTAGGTCACTCAGCGCATGGATCATTCTCAAGGATAGATCATATGTTAGGTCACAAAACAAGTCTTAAAACATTCAAATAAACAAATAATATCTAGCACCTTTTCTGTCCACAATGGAATAAAACTAGAAATTAGTAACAAGAATGATTTTGGAAACTATACAAATACATAGAAATTAAACAGCATGTTCTTCAATTACCAATGTGTCAATGAAGAAATTAAGAAGAAAATTGAAAAATTTCTCAAAACAAATGAAAATAGAAACAAAACATAACAAAACCTAAGGGATACAGCAAAAGCAGTAGTAAGAGGGACATTTACAGCTATAAGTGCCTCCAACAAAAAAGAAGAAAAACCTCAAATAAGCAACCTAATGATGCATCTTAAAGAATTAGAAAGGCAAGAGCAAAACAAACCCAAATTAGTGGAGGAAAATAAGATCAGAGCATAAATAAATAAAATTGAAATGAGAAAATCAATACAAAAGATCAATGAAGCAAAAAGGTGCTTTCTTGAAAAGTTAAACAAAACTTACATTTAGCCAGGCCATGAAAAAAGAGAGAAGATCCAAATAAATAAAATTAGAAATGAAAAAAGAGTTTTTACAACTGATACTGCAGAAATTCAAAGGTTCATTAGTGGCTACTATGTAAAACCATATGCCAATAAAATGGAAAATTTAGAAGAAATGGACAAATTCCTAGACACATACAACCTACCAAGATTGAACCAGGAAGAAATCCAAAAACTGAACAAACCAATAGCAAGTAATGAGATGGAAGTTGTAATAAAAAGTCTCCCAGTAAAGAAAAGCCTGGGATCCAATGGCTACACTGATGAATTCTCCCAAACATTTCAAGAAGAGCTAATATAAATCCTACTCAAACTATTCAAAAAAATGGAGGAGGAAGGAATACTTTCAAACTCATTCTGCAAGGCCAGTATTACCCTTATAACAAAACCAGACAAAGACACATCCATAAAAGAAAACTACAGGTCAATATCTCTGATGAATTTTGATACAAAAATCCTCAACAAAATACTAGCAAACCAAATTCAACAATATATAGAATGATCTCTCATCACGACCAAGTGAGATTTATCCCTGGGATGACAACATGGTTCAACATATGCAAATCAATGTGATATACCATATCAACAGAATAAAGGATCAAAACCATACAATCATTTCAATTGATGTTGAAAAAACATTTGATAAAATTCAATATCCCTTCATGATAAAAACCCTCAAAAAGCTGTGGATAGAAGGAACGCACTTCAACATAATAAAAACCATATATGAAAGACCCACAACTAGTATCACACTTAGTGGGGAAAAACTGAAAGCCTTTCTTCAGATCTGGAAGACAACAAGGATGCACACTTCCACCCCTGTTATTCAACATGGTACTGGAAGTCCTAGCTAAAGCAACCAGACCAGAGAAAGAAATAAAGGGCATCCAACTTGGAAAGGAAGAAGTCAAATAATCCTTGTTTGCAGAGGATATGATTTTATATTTGGAAAAACTTAAAGACTCCACAAGAAAACTATTAGAACTCGTAAACTCACTAAAGTTGCAGGATACAAAATCAACATACAAAAATCAGTAGCATTTCTCTATGCCAAAAGTGAAAAATGTGAAAAAGAAATAAAAAAGTAATCCCATTTACAACAGCCACACATAAAATTAAATACCTAGGAATGAACATAACCAAACAAGTGAAAGATGTCTATAATGAAAACTAAAACACTGATGAAAGAAATTGAAGAGGACATTCAAAAATGGAAAAATACTGTATGATCATGTATTGGAAGAATCAATTTATTACAATGTCTATACTGCCCAAAACAATCTACATATTCAGTGCAATCCCTGCCAAAATACTAATGACATTCTTCACAGAAATAGAAAAAACAATCCTAAAGTTTAGATGGAACCACAAAAGACCCAGAATAGCCAAAGCTATCCCAATCAACTTATGCAAATCTATGTGATATATCATATCAACAGAATAAAGGATCAAAACCATACGATCATTTCAATTGATCAACACACAAATCCACACACCTAAAGTGAACTCATTTTTAACAAAGGTGTCAAGAACATACACTCGGGTAAAGACAGTCTTTCCAATAAATGGTGCTGGGAAAACTGGATATCCATATTCAGAAGAATGAAACTATATCCCTATCTCTCGCCATATATAAAAATCAAATCAAAATGGATTAAAGACCTAAATCTAACACATCGAGGTATGAAACTACTACAAGAAAACATTGGGGAAAATCTACAGGACATGGTCTGGGCAAAAATTTCTTGAGTAATACCCCACAAGAACAGGCAACCAAAGCAAAAATGGACAAATAGAATGACATCTACCCATCTGACAAGGGATTAATAACCAGAATATATAAGGAGTTCAAACAACTTTATAGGAATAAACTAATAATACAATCAAAAACGGGCAAAAGATTTGAATAGACGTTTCTCAAAAGAAGATATACAAATGGCAAACAGGCACATGAAAAGGTGCTCAACATCACTGATCATCAGATAAATGCACATCAAACCCATACAATCATTTCATTTGATGCTGAAAAAAACATTTGATAAAATTCACATCCCTTCATGATAAAAACCCTCAAAAAGCTGTGGATAGATACCATTTTACCTCCGTTAAAATGGCTTAAATCCAAATACAGGCAATAACAAATGCCGATGATGATGTGGAGAAAAGGAACTCTGTACACTGTTGGTGGGAATGTAAATTAGTACAACCACGATGGAGAACAGTTTGGAGGTTCCTCAAAGAAACAGAAAATTGAAATACAATGTGATCCAGCAATTCCACTGCTGGGTATATACCCAGGAGAAAGGAAATCAGTATACCAAAGAGATATCTGCACTCCTATGTTGTTGCAGCACTGTTCATAATAGCTAAGATTTGGAAGCAACCTACATATCCATCAACAGATGAGTGGATAAAAAAATGTGATACATATACCCAATGGAGTACTATTTAGCCATAAAAATGAGATCCAGTGATTTGCAACAACATGGATGGAACTGGAGATCATTATGTTAAGTGAAATAAGCCAAGCATAGAAAGATAAACATTCCATGTTCTCACCTATTTGTGGGATCTAAAAATCAAACAAGTGAACTCATAAAGGTAGAGTTTAGAAGGACGGATACCAGAGGCTGGGAAGGGTAGTAGGGGGTGCGGGGAAGTGAAGACGTTTAATGGGTACAAATAAATAGCTAGAAAGAATGAATAAGACCTACTACTTGATAGCACATCAGAGTGACTATAGTCCATAATAACTTAATTGTACATTTAAATGTAACTAAAAGAGTGTAATTTGATTGTAATACAAAGAATAAATGCTTGATGGGATGGATACCCCATTCTCCATGACATTCTTATTTCACATTGTATGCCTGTATCAAAACATCTCATGTGCCCCCATAAATATATATGTACCTACTATGTACCCACAAAAATTAAAAGTTAAAAAATTTTAAAAAATAAATTAAAAATTTTACCTATTACTTATTCACAACCAAAAACTGCTGTGCATCTGGGCACACTCTAAAAGATTGGAATTTTTAAAATCTTAAAATCCAAAGTGATTCTGCACTCTGCTTTATGAGTGTTTGGGCTTTCCTGACACTTTAAAGAAACCAAAACTTCCAATCATGTACAATTCATAATGTATGAATGTTTTGTAGTAAAGACCTATGCTTAAACAACTGGTAAGCAAATGTAAGCTATAATGTTCTTGTTGTTCAAGAAAATGGAAGAATGACCTTGGGAGTGAGACTACCTCCTTGGTTTCAGAGGACAAGGGCTCTCTTTTCAATTCCAGAGGGTGGGTTCATTTCCTTGGTTCCAGAGTGTAGGGCCATCACCCAGTGTTGTAGGAGCGGGGATGCCACCCCAGTGAGCCCAGAGGACATAAGACTGTGGCAAAGAGAATAATTCTGAAGCCTTAAAAACTAATGCAATTTATTTGCCTTGCTAGGTTTTGGAGCTGCTTGTGACCCATGATCCCCCTTTTCCTTCCAATTTGTCTCTTTCAGAATGGGAGTGCCTATCCTATACCTATCTCATCACTGTATTCTGGACAGATAACTTGTTTGATTTTATAGGTATACAGATGCAGAAGAATTTTGGCCCAGGATAAATCACCTGTTCATGGATGGACGAATTACATTCATATGAGATTTAGATGAGATGTTGGATTAGAATTGATGCTGCTATGCGATAAGACTTTTGGGGATGTTGTGATGGGGTGAACCTATTTTGCATATAAGAAGGACAGGAATTTTGTGGGACCAGAGGGCAGACTTATGGGTTGAATTGTGTCCCCACAAAATTCATATGATGAAGTCTTAACCCTCAGGACTTCTGAATATGACCTTATTTGGAAATAGGGTCATAGCAGATGTTACTGATAAAGATGACGTCATACTAGATTAGGGTGGTCCCCTAATCCAATATGACTGGTATCCTTATGAAAAAGGTGAAATTTGGACACAGACACTACACAGAGAGAACTCCATGTGAATATGAAGGCAGAGATTGGGGTGATGCTTCTACAAGTCAAGGAGTGCCAAAGATTGCCAGCACACTAAGAGGCTAGGAGAGCGGCATTGAACAGATTCTCTCTCGCAGCCCTGAGGGAACCAATGCTGTTGACACCTTGATCTTGAACTCTATCCTCCAGAACTTTGAGACAACGAATTTTGGTGTTTAAGCCACTCAGTTGTGGTATTTTGTTATGGGGGCCCTAACAAATTAATACAGCTTCTACGATAATTGCTTATTTTACAGGGTAGAGATAAACCAAAAGAAAAAATATATTTTACATATACTTAATACAAATGACTTACAGATTAGCGTGTGGGCCTTGAAGAATTCTTATTTTATTGCTCAGACTCAAATTTGTAGATGTAGTTTGGAAATACTGAGAATTCACAGGCTCATCATCTTGATGCCGTTTACCATTTCTTTCTTGAATTTCTACTCTAGCTGCTTGAGAGGTCGACGGTCTGTTAGCATTCTAAAACCAATAATTTAGAGAAAACACTTTATGCTAATTCACAATTATTAATCTCATAAAAGACTACAATTTTAGTTTATTCATTTTTCATAATCAAGAGTTCTGGCAAAACTTTTCAATCATAACAGTGCTTTTATGAAAATGATTAAATCTAATCCATCTGTTATTAAAATATTTTTTAAAAGGAAGATAAACAAAAGTCCTTCTTATACTACTATCTGAAAAGCTGGATTAAACACTTATTTCCATATAAATAGTAGTAGTCCTAGACATAGTATTTAAAAAGATAAACTCATGGGAAAAATTAACATGTTTGTCTTGATTGTGCCAAGATTCCAGAAGTGGCGCCTTCTATAATACTAAACTATTTATTCTAGAAGAGTTATAGAACCTGGGTAAGACTACTATGCCAGATATAGAGAAAACTTCCCATGAAAGCTTTCCTGTAGTACTGGCCTGGACAAAAGGTAGGAAATTAATATAGTCATAGATACCAGCTAGAAATTTAAAACACCCACGATAGCCTCAAATTACACAGAATGCAAAAAAAGGATACCAAGTTTTGAGGGCCTTGGGAAATGTCAAGAGGCTATAATCATTATTGGCTTAGTCTGCCCCCAAATAAATGACACAAAAAGGAAACAAACAAAAATCTAAAAATATTAGGTTGGTGCAAAAGGAATTGCGGTTTTTGCCATTACTTTTATAGGCAAAAACCACAATGCCTTTTGCACCAGCCTAATGTTTTCTCTTAGGCTTACATTATGAAGAGTCAATACACGTGAGTTCTGAATAAAATGTAAAAGGTACCAATTGCAATCATAATCACAGTGCTTTCAGAGAAATACTATTAATTCTCTGGCACCATACCCGAAGTGTTTCTGATGCTGAGGCACTTTCAGTCGCACTGCTATGGGGGATATACTTTATAGCAGTAATTATCCCCTGAATTGCAATGCGCTTTTGTTCCCTATACTGCAAGTCTTCAATCTCCTTCCTGACTTCACTTATAGCTGTCAAGAGCGACTCAACTGCAAAAGAGTAAGTCCAAGAAAATTGTAAGTTTTAAAGAACTGAAATGATAAAAAATAAGAATTAGATTTGCAATGTAATTTCACAACACAAAATTATAAACTTACTACATTAACTGTGAGACACTGTGTTTATATCTGGCATCCTTTTATATAATTTTGTGAAATAGGCAAAATACTTTTATCAGTTAAATTTGAATACAGGCTTCCACTCTGTACCCTTCGTTTGCAAAATAAATTTTGCATATTAAATGCAATTTCCATATTATATTTCAAACTATAAAGCGTTGCCTAGCCACTGCATAGAAAAACACATTTTAATTATTTCAAACACTATTACATATTGCTAGTATTATGATGTATAAGAGGATGCCAATATTTAGATGATGATAGGTCGGCATTTTAAAGTTTCTCTTTTTTTCGAAAACCATGCGACTATCTCATAGCCTTTTAAAAAAGAACATGCTTGTGTTAAACTTTTCAACTGTCATATATTAATTCTACTGAAAAGTATATTAGTAGTAGGCTTCTCATCAGTACTTCAATTCCAAATTCAGCATCTCATTTATTTTGGCATCATTTTATATTTAAAGATAGCATTCAATTGTGTTAAACACAATATATATCATTCCACAAGAGTCGCATAATACCGTTGTCAGTCTCTGAATATCAAGTTACCCAGTGTCTCCTTTAGATATCTTTAGTTTTTCTGTATAACATCATAGCAGTTGAGATCTACACCAAGGTCAGATGTGATCTCAATGACATTAAATAAAGATATTTATAAGCTGAACATCCCTTCTCTGAAATATATTGGACCAGAATATTTCAGATTTCTGATTTTTTTATTTTGGAATATTTGTATTATACTTATCAGTTCAGCTTCCCTGATGCAAAATTCCAAAATCTGAACTGCTCCAATGAGTAGTTCTTTGAGTGTCACTTCAGTACTCAAAAAGTTTCAGGTTTTGGAACATTTCAGATTTCGGATTTTTGGATTAGGAATACTCAACCTATATCTCCAGTTGCTTATCTTCTGTGTTTCCTCTTTTCTTCCAGTCTGATAAAAATCAAAGTATTAATCTTTAGACCACCATGCGAGATATAGGGAAAACTATATAGAAAGTACGTGACATGTATTTTTAGATCTGCGTTAAGACAAAGCTATTATCGGTGAATGTTGCTAAACTTTAGTTCACTCCCATAAAAGAAAAGAATAAAGATGACTAATTGAAATAGCATAAGCCATACGTATAAAATATAAACATATGTAGAAGGACTGGCAATTACATTAGTACCTTTAATAGAACTACTATACTTGGAAAATGTCTCTGGCACTGGTGGATAGGGGTAATATCCACCAATAACCATATTCTTCTGTTCCCCGGAATCGGACTTTGCTCTAATCCATTGAATAAAGTTTTTTACCTTGGCATCATACGTATACGGCTGGCCTCTATGACCTCCTCGCGGGAAGGGTAAATCATAAAAAATGAGAAAGAAAAATGTCACTGTAACAATCTGCATGAATATTTTTGTGTAAAAACAGTTTACTATTAAAACAATCCCTCTTTTATCACCAAGAAAAAAGTCAAGTTCACTTATTCACTATGTATAATTATCCAAAGACAGTAAATAAATCCTAAGAAGGAAATCAGACACACGGTGTATTAGAGTTTAAGTGGACTGAAATGTAGCTAGCTATAGGATGCTAAAAATCACACATTTGAATTTTTCTAACTATCCAAATGGTTGACATCTTCTGAAATAACCGATTTTTAAACTATGAATTAACCTGAAATTATGGCATCATGTATGAATGAAGCTTCCTATGAATATGGCTCAGCATTTAAATTTACGGTCTTAAAGCATACTTAAAAGTGCCATATTCACATCTGATAGTATTTATAAAATAACATATGCATTGACAAAGATATAGGTTACACCTTTCCTAGGACTCTTCTTTTAACAAATTTCTTAATTACTAACATGTTAACAATCTGGTAAACACCCCATTCCACACTATTTTCTCACTCTCTCATTTGGAAACGTTTTTCTTTAATGTTTTGATCCTATTATTGGAAGGAATAGGGAAAAATAATATACTTGCAGACAAGTAACGAGACCTCTCTTGTTACATAAATAAAACATAAGATCTTGGGGTTGAAATTCGACACTCATTTTTGTTTTCATTTAGAATTTTAAAATATTGTTAACAGAATCCATATTATGATACCAGGCCTAACCAGGTCTTCAATCTATCAAGCAATTTATGATTATCTACATTCTATGCCAAGCAGGAATCAAAGTTGACTGAAGGATATAAATGCAATTTTCCACTGAGTCACAAAATCATTGCTTCATTCATAAGTAATCCATAAGCAATGTATTTCACAGGCCAAAAATTCTTTGCTAAAACACTCTTATAGTAATAAAGGAAGTCAAAATAAAGCTATCTTGTAGTTGAATGTTATTATGTAAAAGTTAATATGTACTGAAGAATTCTAGGGAAGAGAAAATATATTTCTAATAATATACACAAAGAAATTACTCACCAGTAATAAACACTCCACTCTCATTTGTAGTGGTGAGGTAAAGCAGCTTAGGTACTTGATTGTCATTTCTGACAACTTTCAACTGTGTACACACAAAATATGCCACTAGAAAACAAAAACACTTATGAAATTACTTTTCCATTTCAAATAGGACCTAACAAGATCAGGATCTAACACAATGCTTCTCAAACTTTAATGCAGAAAGAAATCACATGGTACCAATGTTAAAATGCGAATTCAGATTCAGTAGGTCTAGGGTGGGGCCTGAGATTCTGCATTTCTAATAATCTCCTAGGCAGTTATTAGTGCTGCCAGTCCTGGGACCACACTAGGAACAACAAGGATTTAACACTACTCTGCTTTTTGCGAGAGGCCCCTTTTTTTTTCAGAAAGTACAACAGCCAGCTGCAACTAACTAAAGTCATTTGTTTGTTGCACAGATAAAGAGTGCAAGTCATTTTAACTGGGCACACAACTGAGCGTGAACAGTGATTTCCAACAGAGAAAAAAAAGCTTAGTTTCTCCATGATACTTTCACTGACTAACCCTATCTAACACTAAACTCTGAATTACTCTAACTCCTTCCACCAGATAGGGCTTATACATTATTGATTCGTATTTGCTTATGCAAGTGTTTTTTATCTTTTATGTATTTATCTTAATTAGATTTTAAGGCCAATGGCAGGTCTTATATCATCTTTTTATTTTCTTTTCAACTTGCTAACTTTATAGGCTAAAAAGAATATCTAAAAATGAGAGTATAATGTCTTCAGATTTCAACTACTTTCAACAGTTATCAATTGTTTTTACCTAACAGGCTAATTATTATAATTTCATTAATCCAACATTATTGTTTATTTTAACTCATTATATGTCAAAACACTTACGGTTTTACAAACTAGGAAATGAGGAAGTAAATGTAAATTCTTATAATCACACAAAAGTAATTTCTCATTTGAGAATAAAAATTTCTCCAGAGCACAACTGTACATTCATTTGCTACATCTCATATTTACTAAGTTCTTTATTCTGTAGCAATGAAAAGGAAGAAAATCTGCTCAAATGCTAAGAATTATCTTAATTTATATTAAGAATTATCTTAATTTTTCCTTTATTTCAAAAATTACAAACATATGAATATTAATGGCTAAAGGTGTTGATACAGGAATATTAAAGAAACCTCTAAAATATGTTAAGCCAGTAGATCTCATATTACGTGTTCTTACAACGATAAATAAATTTAGAAAAAAAAAAGAAACCTCTAATTCTAAATTCATGGCCACTAAAAATCTGAGAGTCAGATCTATCACTTCCTAGCTATATGAAATCCAGGAAATTACTTAACCCCTCTGGATGTTTGCTTTCTCACCTGAAAATTTATAACAACATCAACTCTTCAAAAGGTAATTGAGAGTACAAAATGAGATAATATCTATAAGCATCTGGTACATGGTAAACACACAACATTACTTCCCCTTAGTTCTTCGCTTTTCTTATGAAAAAAAAAAGTCATACTACCAAAGAATTTTGGTATTATTCCTGAAGAATCTTGGCCATGCTCCCCTTCTTGGGCCTGAAGCCCCCATAATACTCACCATTAATTTAATGATTTTTTCCTTCACTTTTGGTCAAAAGATAAAAACAAATTGTGACTGTTGTCAACTATTATACTAGAATAAATCTCACCAAGATCCGAATATACGTTTCTTAGAAGGATACATCTCACATTATCACAAGAAATACAATACGCGTGTTTGGCAAAGTTCCTGTGCGAAATCTTTATCCAAAATTCTTGTTAGCTTCTTGTTTAAAGTGGTTACAAACAAACAAAAAGGAAGCTGGCAATAAAACCCACCTAAATTGAGGCAATAGGATTATCACCAGAAGTCATCACTGCCAATTACTTATGCCCTATAAGAAGTTATATCAGAGTTAATAGCCCACTCACCTTGGAAGCCCATGCCTTGGTTTGGCCAAAACTCTTTCTGTTCCATCCCCCATAAACTGGGGTGAGGTTTGGTTCTATTCAGATATATTTTTAAAATTTAATCTCACAAGCCTAGGGTGGAATCTAACAAAGCAGAGGTGTATAATACCGTTTTGTATAGAGAATAAAGGGGCAGCAGAACAGCCCTATATACAGTGTCTAGGTCTCTTGGTGTTCTACAACATCTATCTTATTGCTGGTTAAGAAAGTAATAATAATAGATATAGGCCAGGTGCAGTGGCTCACGCCTGTAATCCCAGCACTTTGGGAGGCTGAGGTGGGCAGATCACCTGAGGTCAAGTTCCAGACTAGCCTGCCCAACATGGTGAAACCCCGTCTCTACTGAAAATATAAAAATTAGCCAGGCATGGTGGTGTGCTCCTGTAGTCCCAGTTACTCAGGAGGCTGAGGCAAGAGAATCATTTGAACCTGGGAGGTAGTGGTTGCAGTGAGTCAAGATCGTGCCACTGCACTCTAGCCTGGGCGACAGAGTGAGACTCCATCTCATATATATATATACACACACACATATATATGTATATATATAAATACACACACACACACACACACACACACACACACACATATGTAGTAAATATTGGGAGTTACTTCAATGTTGGCCAAGCATTTAACACAGGTAGCAATTAGTGTTTATTCATGTAATTATTTGGAAAATAATAAAATGTCATCCCCTATCTAAAATAGCTTTATATTCTAAATACAAATAAGGAAATATTCATTGAAACTGCTGAAAAGTATTATACTTTTTTCCTTATCATAATAGATCTGAAGACTAGCCTGTTATATGTAATATGTAATAGGACAAACCTAAAATAATTTCAAATAAATAAAACTAGTCGAAAAAATACTTTTATATCTGAATGAATCCAGGGGAGAAAGTCAATGCCAAAGTAAGCCAAAGTAAAATATTGACCAGCTGGTATAAATAACACTACCAACTTACTTGAATAATTTAATATTCAACCGGAACCCTACTTACCATTGTCATTATGTAATTACATAGTCCACCAATCATCTACCAATTAATGCTATATAAGTCTTCGATGTCTTTAATGCGGTCTACTTAATCAATTTCCAAATGTATAAAAAGGGAATTGATTGCCTATGTTTTAGTCTTACTGAAATTTAAGGATTTTTTAATGTGTGGAATTTTTACAATGAGAGTTGATAAGAGGACCTGTTTTCTGAAAAACTGGTTTCAATCCCAAGTTAATTCTGAACAGACAACCAACGGGTTGTTAATGTCTATAATACCAAATACGATATTAATATAGAAAAGATTTAAACATGCTGTCAGACTGCTTGAATTTGCCAACTCAATGTCACCCTACTTCTGTAAGTCGGTTTACTCTACATTTTTAAAGTTAATTCTCCTACTTCCAAACATAAAATAAAAATATTAAAAATTGCTTACTTGGGTAAATATTTTCAAAGATTTCTGGCTGCGATGTTGAAAATAGTTCCACTATAAATGGTTGTTCTGAAGTACCGTCAGCAATGTGAATCCAGCGATATGACCAAAAATCTTCACGGTTTTCTATATGGATAGAATATTAAAATAAATGAAGGTAACTGTTATATACATATGAACACAAAATTATTCACTGAAATACTTCTTATGATTTTCAATTTTAAAAGCTTACCTTTCTTTTTTGACCGCTGGACCCTTCCTACAAAAACTAAAAGGCCAATAACATCACAGATGCAATTTTCTGGCATATCATCCAGTTCTGACCTAAAAAGGTAAAATCACTAAATTAATATTTTATTTTTAAACAGTGAAAAAGCATTCTACAATTATTATTTTGAAAATGTATATCTACATAATTGCTATAGCCTAATTCTGGGTAGATTTTGAGCAAATTACAATGCATTGTTTTTCAGTAACCAAGACTGAAGATTAATATTTAAGACATTTTACAAGAAACTATTTTACCTTGTGGTAAATCGGTGATTTAACTTTGGCAGTCTCCATTCTGGTTTCACCTGCTTTTCTGGAATGATAATTATATTTGTTGGGGGATCCCGAAGATTCAGGCAGATTTCTGAAAAACAAATATATTACTTTAATATGCTATTTAATATACACCAAAGAACATACATGAATATATATTAAAAAGCAAAATAGTAGACTGAACATTTTGAACCCGCCACTAAACTCAAGAACTAGACTATTATCAGTGTTCTTCTACCTCCATTATCACATCCACTTATCTCTCCACCACAGTTTAAAAAGTTTAACCACACTTTGAGAACTTTGTGTTCTATCATTTCTTTAACTTGAAAACGGTTTTATCACTTTGCCCAGACAAAATCCTATTTGGCTTTGTTTTTGAACTTCATATGAGTGAAATTATATTCTGTATTTTATGACTACTTTTTTCACTCAACATTATATTAATAAAATTCATCCATGTAGCTGCATGTAGCAGTTTTCTTGACATTTCCACAGCTGAATAATGTTTCAGTGTGTTAATATACTATAATTTATTAACTAAAATTTATTTATCCATTATTGTGTTGATGGACATCTAGATTATTTCCAGGTTTTTACTATTATACATAGAGTTGTTTAAAAATTTTTGTATATGTCTCCCTGTGCACACAGGCAACTGTTTTTCTAAGGTATTATATATAGGTGCAGAAATGCTGGATTATATGATATGTAAATGTTCAGCTCTATAGCATAATCCCTAATCATTTTAAGTGACGAGCCTATTTGTGTTTCTACCAGCAATGTGTAAAAATTCCCATTGATACACATCCTCTCCAAACCTTGGTATTGTCAACTTTCTTTCTTTCTTTCTTTTTCTTTCTTTCTTTCTTTCTTTTCTTTCTTTCTTTCTCTCTTTCTTTCTTTCTTTTTTCTTTTTCTTTCTTTCCTTTCTTTCTTTTTCTTTTCTTTACTTTTTTTCTTTCTTTCTTTCTTTCTTTCTTTCTTTCTTTCTCTTTCTTTTCTTTCTTCTTTCTTTCCTTTCTTTCTCCCTCTCTCTCTCTCCCTCCCTCCCTTCCTTTCTTTCTCCCTTCTTTCTTTCCTTCTTTCTTTTTTTTTTGACAGGGTCTTACTCTGTTGCCCAGGCTGGAGTGTAGTGGCACAATCATACAATCATGGCTCACTGCAGCCTTGAACTCCTGGGCTCAAGCAATCCTCCTGCCTTAGCCTCCTGAGTAGCTACAATCATCATGTCCAGCTAATTTTTGTAATTTTTGGTAGAGATGGGGGGTCTTGTTATGTTGCCCAGGCTGATCTTGTCCTGGCCTCAAGGCTTCTTCCAGAATCAGCCTCCCAGAGCACTTGGGTCTCAGGTGTGAGCCACTGCACATGGTCAAATTTAGTGCTTTTGGCCAATCTAGTGATATGGCAATTTGTTGTGATCCTATTTTGTACTTCCCTTATTACTAATCATATTGAACAACATTTCATGTACTTATGGTTCATATATGCATTCTCTTCTGTGAAATGCCTTGGTCTTTTGCCCATTGTTCTACTGAATTGTTGAATTGTCTTTTAAAAATTTGCAAGAGTTGTTTATATGTTGGATATTAATTCTTCATTGATTATGTAGTGGCAAATACAATCTTTACCCAGTTTATTTATCTCTACTTATTTATTTAAGGCTTTCTTAATGTCTTCCAATAATGTGTCATAATCATCTCCACATAGGTCTTACACATCTTCTCTTACATTTATTTCTAGACATCTTATAGTTATTGTTGACAATGTCAATGATGTTTTCAAATTATAATTTCTAACTCTTTATTATTGGAGTATACATAATCAGTTGACTTCTTTTGTAGCTTTGCTAATATCTTATTATTTTTAATTTTTATTTCTAAAAACTTTTATTTTAGGTTCAGGGGCATATGTGCAGGTTTGTTATATAGATAAACTCATGTCACGGGGGTTTGTTGTACAGATTATTTTGTCACCCAGGTACTAAGCCTAGTACTCGATAGTTGTTTTTTCTGATCCTCTCCCTCCTCCCACCCTCCACTTTCAAGTAGGCCACAGTGTGTGCTGTTCCCCTCTTTGTGTTCTCATCATTTAGCTCCCATTTGTAAGTGAGAACATGTGGTATTTGGTTTTTTGTTCCTGCATTAGTTTGGTAAGGTTAATAAATCCTATTATTTTTAATACTTTGTGTTATTTTTTCTCTGTATAAAATTTAATTTGTGAGTAATAAGAGTCTTGCATTTTTCTTTAAAACCTTTATACCTTTAATTCATTTTGTCTTCTCACGCTGGCTAGGACAGCCAGTACAACACTAAATAGAAATAGTAATAATAGGAGACATCCATTTTCCCCATTTTATAAAGGAATGTATCTAACTTTTCCCCATTAAGAATTGTGTTTGCTGTTTGGTTTTGATTTTGTAAATACCCATTATTAGGTGTTTTTGTTGTTGTTGTTGTTGTTGTTGTTGTTGGTATTGCTCTGTCGCCCAGGCTGGAATGCAGTGGTGCAATCACGGCTCATTGAAGCCTCAACCTCCTGGGCTCAAGCAATCCTCTCTCCTCAGCCTCCTGAGTAGCTAGGACTACAGGTGCATGCCACCACAACTGGCTAATTGTTTATTTTTATTTGTAGAGACAGGGTCTTACTATGTTGCACAGGCTGGTCTCAAACTCCTGGCTTCAAGTGATCTTCCTGCCTTGGCCTCCCAAAGTGCTGGAATTACAGGCATGAGCCACCATGCTCAGCCCCCTTACTTAGTTTAAGGAAGGTTCCTTCTCTTGCTATTTTCTTTTTTAAATTAATGAATAGTTGTAAAATTTTAATAAAAGCTTTTTGTGTATCTATTACAATGCTCATTATCTAATTTGTAAAAATGGTGGGTGACACAGATTTTTATATGTAAAACAAATTTTGCATTGCTGAGGAAAAATGCAACCTAGTCACAGTATGTGAACTTTTTTTTTTTTTTTTACACATGATGCAGTTTGCCAATATTCCATTCAGAATATCTATATATATGTTTATATGTTAGTGGCTGAAGCTGACCTATAATTTTTCTCCTTCATACTATTCTTGTTTGGTTTTGATTATCACGGTTATATTGGCAGCAAAAAATGAGTTTGAGAATATACTTTCTAGTCTAGTCTCTGGAATAGGTTTAGAATGCTATATTCCCTAAATGTTTGGTAGAATTTCGCTATAATATGATGTATGCCTGGTATTTTCTTTGTGGGAAAAATTTAAACCTCTGATTCAATTCCTTTAATAGTTATAAAGCTATTTGGGCTTTTTTCTTCTTGGTTAGTTACATTTTTCTAAGAACTTTCTGTGTAGCAAACAAGGCTTAAACCAGGATGAAGATATTTTATTTCTATTTCTGCCTATTACTAGTCATGTGAAAGGAAATATTCACTTTACCTTTATGAGTTTCAGTCTATTCATATATAAGCAAGCAAAGTTTGTATTACATAATATTACCTTGCATCATAGTTTGCATATTCCAAAGTACTTTCATTGTCATAGTATCAATTATATTCAAGGTCCCTTCCGGCTCTAAAATGCTAGGGTTCCTAATTAAAGAAATAGCCCCTGCCCGCCAGAATAAAAAATTCTTGTTGCTATCATCCAATCAATATGCATTATGTAATACCGTCTGAAAATCTCAAGATTTTAAAGGGTGTATTATTTGTGTATGCCAGCTATGTACTATTTTGTAAAAGGTATACAGAATAATGTACAAAATTCAATATACAAAGCCATACACATCCAACAAATAATATATCCTTTGTTTTGCAATAGAATTTCCATCTTTATAGATTTCCATTTATTCAGTCTTTTAAAAAAATTACATTGGCCAGGCGCGGTGGCTCACGCCTGTTTTACCAGCACTTTGGGAGACCGAGGCGGGTGGATCACTTGAGGTCAGGAGTTCAAAACCAGTCCGGCCAATATGGCAAAACCCTGTCTCTACTAAAAATACAAAAAGTAGCCTGGCGTGGTGGTGGGCGCCTGTAATCCCAGCTACTCGGACAGGAGAATAATTCGAACCCAGGAGGTGAAGGTTGAAGTGAGCTGAGATTGCACCACACCACTCCAGCCTGGGTGACATAGCAAGACTCCGTCACAAAAAAAAAAAAAAAAAAAAAAAAAATCACATCTTAGTTCTTCTAACTTGGAACTATGTGTGGAAATATGAAAAATAAACCAAGATAAATGACCCCAGTAGTTTTTCTTCCAACATGAACACCTAGAAGGCAGTGATGGTACCACAAATCCTTATTCCTTTACTGACCAACTCTCCTCCCACTATATACTGTTTCTCATTTATAATGCTCAGAACATTTAAACTACACTGATATTTTTCCTAATCTCTGCTTAACACTTTCTCCCATGCAACACATTCTCCTACTTTACTGTCCATTCTTTCTTCAATTACATTTTTATTGATTTCCTTATCCTTTTTGTCTATTACATTTTTAATATGGTTTAGTGTCGTTAGTCTTTCATTTTACTGTAATTTGTTTATCTTACATAGCTGTCACCCCATGAGACTAATTTTTAAGAGTAGAACTGTATATTACTTACTTTTGCATCTCCTGTGTCTAACACGATCTACAGAACTGCCTTTTTTTCTCTTTAAAAGATAATTAATCACCTTCCGGCCGGGTGCGGTGGCTCATACATGTAATCCTAGCATTTTGAGAGGCCGAGGCAGGTAGATCACTTGAGGTCAGGAGTTCGAGTCCAGCCTGGCCAAAATGGTGAAACCCCATCTCTACTAAAAAAAAAACAAAAATTAGCTGGGCTTGATGGCGTGTGCCTGTAATCCCAGCTACCTGAGAGGCTGAGGCAGGAGAATCGCTGGAACCCAGGAGGTGGAGGTTGCAGTGAGCCGAGATTGCACAACTGCACTCCAGCCTGGGTGACAAAGTGAGGCTCTGTCTCAAAAATTAAATAAATAAATAAATAAAAACAATAAAAAAGATAGTCACCTTTCTACTCTGTTTCTTTGGGATCAGCTTTGTAGATTCCACTTATGAGTTAGATCTTACAGTATTTGTCTTTCTGTGCCTGGCTTATTTCAATTAGCATAATGTTCTTCAAGAATCTAAAAAAGTCAATCTCATAGAAACAGAGAGTAGAAAGATGGTTACCAGAGGCTGGGGAGTGAGTGGGGAGGCATAGGGAAAAGCGAGATGTTGATCAAAGGCTACAAAATTTCAGTCAGATTGCAGAAATGTCTTAGGGATCTATCGCATTGGATGGTGACTACAGTTAATAATAATGTATTATATATTTCAAAATTGCTAATAGATTTTTAATGTTCTTACCACAAAAAAGTGATAATTTGGTAAGGTGATGGATATGTTGATTGAGTCTTTCTACAATGTATATACACAGATCAAAACATCACACTAGACCCCATAAATATATTTTATTACTATTTGTCAATTAAAAATAAAGAAAATACTAGGATAAAAAGATCATTAGTCAGTTTCATGCAGGTAATTTTTAAAGGTCATAAAGCCATAGTTCCCAACCTTGACTGTACCTTTGGGATCAGCTGAGGAGATTTAAACCCATAGCAATGCCTTGGTCCCATTCTCAGAGTAATTAAATCAGAATCTCTGAGGGTGGGGCACCAGTGGCTCTTTAAAGCTCCCCAAGTGATTTCAATATACAGCCAGAGTTGTAATCTACTTACACATGTAGGCTAGGCAAACTACAGGCTGCAGATGGCTGCAAGTTTTTGTAAATAAATATTTATTGGAATATTGCCATATCCATTCCTTTACATACATATGGCTGCCTTCAGTCTACAAAGGCAGAGCTGAGAAGCTGAAACAGAGACCATATGGCCTGCAAAGCCTAAAATATTTACTACTTGGCGCTTTACAGAAATAGTCTATTGCTTCCTAAAAAAAGAGGGCAAAAGTCCTGTTACTTATCAAAAATATAAGGAAGAAAATAGAGACTGCTGCTAACATTAATAAGAAGTAAAACTGTTTTAAAGACCAAAAGGTACATTTTAAATATATTATCACCAAGGCTAACATTAATAAGAAGCAAAACTGTTTTAAAGACCAAAAGGTACATTTTAAATATATTATCACCAAGGCTATCATTTATAAAAATAATTTCTGTATCTGCAGTTACTTACGTGAAAACATAAATAATTTCTCATACCTTAGAAAGTTTCCATTATGAAAATCTGGTCCTATAATTCTATATAGCAGAGGTAGCATGCTGTAAATCAGCGTCCTCTTGCCAACTTTTATTGTGTTTTCTTAGTAAGTCACAATATCTCTATCAGTTTAGTTCCTCACCTTTCTATAGCAAAAACTAATGAGGTAATAGGCTGTGTGTACCAGACTACCTAGGTAATAACTTCTTCATCTAGCAAGATCTGACCAATGTCTGCAAAATGCTTAAGATTTTAATAAATAATCATATAAGGTTTTTGCAAATAAACACAAGTTTAAGAAAACAATGAACAACTGCTACCTTTATCTGAATATTCTCTAAGTAATTAAGCTTAATGGATTAGCTGGGGAATTTAGAATACACAGAAATTCAGGTCCAGAATAAAGGTATTAGAAACCAAAAACAATATTTAAACTTAAGCAATGTAATCTACAATTCTTGCAAATGAAAGTGAAAAAATCACGGTCATATCTAAAAACAATTATTTAATATATTAATTTTAATGGTCCAAAAATATTTGTGATGTCAATATATCAATACTAATTAGGAAAAGCCCTTTCAAGATTGTAGCAATTGGCAAAATTTGAATACTGACTACAGGTTAGGTATTAGTATTGTATCAATTTTAAATTTCCTGATTTTGATAATTGTACTCAGATTATGTAATAGAATGCTCTTGTTATTAGAAAATATATGCTGAAATACTAATGAAGTGTTTAGGCTTAAAGGGGTATGTATGATGGCTGCCACTTTCTCTTACTGGATCACAAAGAATATATATACATACATATGTGTGTATGTGTGTGTATGTGTAAAGATATGTATATGTATGAAGAGAGATATATAATGATAAAGCAAAGGTAAATGCTAGTAATTGTTGAATATGCATAAAGGGTATATGGGAGTTCTTTATACCATTCTTTCAACTTTTATGTAAGTCTGAAATTATTTCAAAAAGTTAACAGAAGTTCTTTTCAGACAGCACCTACTAGTAAGTGCAAAATATATACGTTATTAACTTAATATTATATGACCAAAAATAAAATAAAACAAAATAAGTACAACCCAAGTGGAGCTCATTCTTCAATCAACAATAAATGTCTCAGATAATTTTTCTTAATAAATAAAATAATAAATAGGTATATTTATTAGGTTATGTGATTGCTTGAAAATTTTATGGACAAATAAATTTAAAGGTTTCATAGGTTCTAACAGCTTCAGTAATTTTTATGGTCTTTTTTCCTAATATGGTACATTGCAAATTTATATAAACAAAACAGCGATAAGACAACAAATTCATTGAATACTTAACCCATTGTAGAAATTAGTTTGATCTGTGGATCCACAGGGACAGGCTGTATTCTGAATGGATAACTCTTTTTAACAGAATAGTCTTGAAGCAGAAGAACTAAACCAACCCGCAAACTTTTATACCACTCAGGACACAGGGCATTCCACATAATCACTGACACTGTGCCTGAACTGTCAGCAACTTCCAAAAAGGTCTAGAAAGAAAATGAGTAAAAGCACATACATATTTGTCACTTTTATCTATACAGATAATATATAGCATATTATTTGTGATCATTTAGAGTGATGGAAAATAACATTTAAATTTTAATTATTTACTAATAATGATTCAGTTGTCAATTCTGCTAATATTGATCATCTAAAGATTAGAGATAGAGAAATCTATTGAGGTGGAAAGTATTTGGAGTTTTTCTCAGTATTAAAATACAGTGACAGACAACTTCAGTTCTGCCTAAAAGGCAGTCTGTAAAGTGTTTTCTGATTCTTAATTTCTTCTTAAATAATGATGTTATATTCTCAGACCCTTTCTCTAAATGAAGAATATACATTTTGGGTAATTCGTTCCTTTATTCATTAAACATTTACTGAATCCATATTCCAGACATTATGTTAGGCCCTGGAATGCAGAGATGAATCAAACATTGTCCCTAATAATAATAGCTAAAATATATATAGGACTTGCTATGTGCCTGGAACATAGGTAAATCCTTTACTAATTCAATCCTCACATCAATCCTGTAAGGTAAGTACAGTTAGTATCCATATTTTACAGATGAGTAAACTGAGGCTTTAAAAGGATAAATAATTTTCCCTACATCATAAAGGTAAGAAATGGTAAACAGAGCTGAAACTTGAATTTAGTTCATATGACTACAGGGCATGCACTCTTAAGCACTATTAGATACTTCTTCCCTACAGTCAGGGAGCGCACAGTAGAGTAAGATTAGCAAATCTATTAACAGGTATGTGTAACTGGGTTATGCATGCTCTGATAGACCTATGTAAGGGCATATAGTGGGGTCCTGGGTAGCATGTAGTTGATTCTCCCAGTGACTAGGCATATGGGTATACGTGGAAAGACTTAAATCAGAGGTAAGCACTGAACTGAATCTTAAAGATGGCTTTGCCAGTCTGATGAGAAGTGAGAGGAAGAGGATTCTAGGCAGAAGAAACAACATGAGCAGAGGTATGAAAGGTAGAAAACAATTGGTTACTGTTAGAAAATTCCAGCTAGGGCAATTTGGTTAGTATGAGGCATAGGGAGCTCAGGAAGAGACGAGACTGGAGAGGCAAGCAAGGGTGAAATGATGGAGACACAAAGAGGTAGGAAGGCAACAAATAAGCGGAGTTAAAAAATCAGGGAGGAAAGTATTGCAACAATGAGAAGGCAAAAAACTATCGGGGAATGACTGAATAATTTATGATATAATGTGCTAAAAATATATAACTGTGAAGTATTATGGATGAAGAATTTTTAGTGATATGAGAAAATATTTAAGAAAATGTTAAATGATACAAAATTATATGCACAATATGGTTCCCATTTTGTAAAATAATTTAATGTGATATATGATATACACGTTCACATGAAATATGTAATACATATACATATGCACATATATGTGATATATATGATTAAATATCATAGATATGTGTATGTGTATATATATATATGATATGCTTGTATATGTGTATATATGTGATTTACACATACACAAGAAAGGGAATAAAACACACCATGTTAACAGTGGCTCTCTCTGAGTGGTAAGATCTTCAAACAGCTTTCTACATTTTCCAAATTCCCTACAATAAGCATGTATAACTTTTATAATAAAAGTTTAATGAAACATCTAAAGTAGTTCTTGATATCATGGAAAAATACAATATAATATTAAGTAAGAAAAAATAGAACACAAACATATCAAGAAAGTAGAGCTCATGAGCATTATACGGCACAGAGAGTCAAGACAATAGAGAAGTATCACACAGATTTGACAATTAGAGTTACTAGTGAATGATAAGCTAAGGAAAAAAGCCAAGCTAATTGTGTTGAGAAATGGGAGGCAAGAAAGTAAAAACACCTAGTGTAGACTACTTCTTCAAGAAGCTTACCTGAAGAGAAAGATAGGGAATAGAAGAGTCATAAGGCCAAGGGAGATTATTTTCTTTTCTTTTTTTAAATGGGAGACTAGAGTATGTTTATATGTTGGCGCAGAAAGCATAGGTGAGAAGAAAAGGTTGAAGGAAAATAAAAAGGTGAGAAGGAGACCACCTGGATCAGGGAAATAAAGGGCACCAATACAGAAATAATTTCTTTTTGTACCATAAATTATGCAGAAAAATACTTTATAATATACATTTATGTACATTTAAAAATTATTACATTGAACTTATGAAATGCTATTTAAACGAACAGGTTATCATACTATGGAATGAGGTGTGTAAGTTATAATTTATAACTTTTAAATTAACATGTGATATCTTATTACTTGTACCTGATATGGTTCAATCATCTTTTTATCAGGTTTCCCATAGTATCGTAGTTTTGATTTATGTAAGATCCTCACAAGCAAAGCAGGAAAATTTCTTCTGTTAGTCCAGGTCATTTCAAGGTGAGAAAGGGAAATTATTTTGGTATCTAGAATATAAAAAAGAGGAAAGAAATCCTGTTTAACATGTAATGGTAACTTCAAAGATCTATTTTAATGGTTAAAAATAGTAGCTTGATCATACCTAAAGTGACTCCTTCTTGCCAGCTAAACCTTGCCAGCTAAGTCTATATACCTCTCCCACATAAACTACATTTGATCCCTAATATTAACAGCTGAAATATATATAGGGCTTACTATGTGCCTGGAACATAGGTAAACACCTATATTAACCAACATGTTGTCCCACCTAGAATACCCTCCATCTTACCAAACCATTTAATAACTTCCTGGAAAACCTGGATCTAAACTCACCTCCCTTAAGACATTTTGTGAAAAAAACAAAAAACAAAAAACCTCAGTGTCATGGAATATTTTTCCCATTACTAAGCACTTACATATTTAATTTACAGAAATGGGCTAGGTGCAGTGGCCAATGCCTATAATCTCAGCACTTCAGGAGGGCAAGACCAGCAGCTTGCTTGTGCCGAGGAGCTGGGCGTGGTGGCACGTGCCTATGGCTCCAGCTACTCAAGAGGCTGAAGTGGGAGGATCACCTGAGCCCAGGCAGCTGAGTTCACTACAGCCAGGCTGCAGTGAACCATGATCACACCACTGCATTCCAGCCTGAGCAATTGAGAGCCTGTCTCAAAAAAAAAAAAAAATCATAGAATTGTTTTATTACACATTTTTGTATTGCCTTCACCTCAGTTTCACATGTATAAATTCTATCTCCCCCAAACATGACAGACATGGCCCTGTATCAGGACCTTTGCAATTGCTGTCTTCCCTTGAGATATCCAAGTGACTTTCTCCCTCCTCTCTTCAAGTTTTGCTCAAATATCACCTTCTCAGTGATATTGTCCCTAACCAACCTATTAAAAACTGACCCCTTTACTTATCCTCCATTCCACTTTATTTTTCTACATTGCACTTACTATCTTCTCATATGCCATATAATTTACTTAGAAACGTTTTTATCTGCAAGCTTGCTGGCAGGTTCAAAAACTGCTAAAAAGCTATTCATCAACTTAAAGAATTAATTTGTAATACTGATGTATTCTTCCTTGGATTAAGAGAGGTTCCACCTGCAATTGTCTCCACATTTTTCTCTCTCACAGCCCATAGTTCCAACTATTAAGACTTGAATTTGCATTAGTACCAGTATTTCTTTTGCTAAGGCTCCCTTCATTTCTAGCTTTGTTCAAATAATGTTTTATCTAGTCAACATTTTTGACATAAAAGTCACACTTGTAATTTCTTTTTAATAAGGGATTAAGTGGTATTATATAATTATGTCTATACTATAAAACACACACACAATTTTTAGTATTAGGATACCCTGTAATTTTCCTTCCAGATTCTCCCAATAGATTACTATCCCAGGATCACAGGTCCTAACATTTGATCTGATATAATTAAGTGATTTCATTTTAATGTCAGATGAATTTCAGATCAGCTTTGAATTGTCTGGGATGTACATGGAACATTCTTGATCAATAAAGGCACATATAGCTCCTTTATTGTCTGGAATAAATTCAAGAGCTACATAGTTTTGTAAAACCAGAGTTCTAAGAGCCTCTGTTTCTGTTATAATTAGGTCCAGAGAGTTAGCTGTAATCAGACACCTTTCTGGTTAACATTTTTCCCAGTTTGGGTTTTTAACTCACAAACTTCATGGAATACACATTTTATCTCTCAAATCTAAAAAAGAATTAGAGGCCCTTTACAGACAATGAAGAATTTGTGTAAATTCATAGTAATAAATGTGTTCATTATCAAAAAAGAAATAATGAAAATAAACTGGTTATTCAATATGCAATAGAACAGTGATTCTCAAAATGTTTTGGTCTCAGGATCCCTATACATTCTTAAAAATTATTGAAGATCTTGAATAGCTATTTTTTTTTCTTTTGTTGAGATGGAGTCTCACTCTGTTGCTCAGGCTGGAGTGCTGTGGTGTGATCTCGGCTCACTGCAACCTCCACCTCCCAGGTTCAAGCGATTCTCCTGCCTCAGCCTCCTGAGTAGCTGGGACTACAAGCATGCACCACAATGTCCGGCTAACTTTTGTATTTTTTAGTAGAGATGGGGTTTCACCATGTTGGCCAGGCTGGTCTCCAACTCCCGACCTCAAGTGATCTGCCTGCCTCAGCCTCCCAAAGTGCTGAGATTACAAGCATGAGCCACCGTGCCCATTCTGAAGAGCTTTTTACTGTACTATAAAGTAGACTAAGAATTTTTTAAATGATCAACTCATTAAAAATAACAATAATAAACTAATATGTATAATTATAAATAACATATTTTTTTGAAAAATGACTATATTTTCCAAAACCAAAAAATAATGTAGTGAGAAGCGTGGCATTGTTTTGCATTTCTGCAAATCTTATTAGTATCTAGCTTAATAAATGACAGGTGGATATTCATATCTCCTTTGATATTCAGTTTGCTTTTATGTCACATGTCATTTAGCCCCTGGAAAACTACACTGTACACTTGTGAGAGCATAAGAGTGAAAAAAGGTAAGTAAAGCCTTAGTATTGTGAAAATAGCTTTGACCTCGTGAATCCTCTGAAAATGTCTTGGGGCACCACTAGAGGTCCCTGGACCATACCGTAAAAATCATAGCAGAAGAATAAATCTAAGGAATGCAGGAGGAATAAAAATTAAAGCTAAAAATAATGAATCAGAAAACACTACACCACAATAAAAAATAGAATTGATAAATTCAATTCTCTGGAAAAATTAATAAAAAGGTAAATCTTTGGCAAGTCTAATCATGAAAAAGAAAACAAAAATGTAATACTCAGAATGTAAACAACTATACACACAAATAAAAATTGTTAAAAGATTATTATGTATGACTTTATATCAATAAATTTGAAAAGATCATTGAAATAGATAATTTCTTAGAAAAATATGAATTACCACTATTGCCATAAGAAGCAACAGAAAACCAAACTAGGTCCTTACCCATGGAATAAAATGAAAAAAGTTTATGAATGATGGCTTCCAAA
>NW_026652282.1:88589005-88639579 GCF_009828535.3 Hylobates moloch | reverse complement strand
ACTCTTTTGGTCCAGGCTGGAGTGCAGTGGCACGATCAAGGCTCAGTGCAGCCTCAACCTCCCGGACTCAGGCTCCCCCCACCCCACCCCTGCACCAAGTAGCCGGGATTACAGGCACAAATCCATGCCCGGGCTAAGGTATTTTTATTAAATATGGGGTTTTGCCATGTTGCCTCGGCTGGTCTAGGCTGGTCTGGACCTAGGCTGGTCTCAACATGGACTCTGAATTCAAGCAATCCGCTCGCCCTGGTCTCCCAAAATGCTGGGATTACAGGCATGAGCCACCGCGACCGGCTTGCCAGTGGTTCTCAAAGTGTGGTCTCTGTACCAACAGCATTGTTACCACCGGTGAACATGTTAGAAATGTAAATTCTAGGGCCCTACCCCAGACCTAATGAATCATACACTGGGAATGGTGGTCAGCAATCTGTATTTTATGTTGTGTTATTTTTGTATTTTTGCATTACTGAATTACTGTAGTCATTTTTAAAATAATTACACTCCAGCCTAACGGCGTTTCTTTACTGTTTTCCATCTTTCAAATCCATTAAAAAAAACGGCAAAACTGATTTAAACAATCATGTTGGAAACTAGATGTTGTGATAACTTATTGTGCATCAATTCATTTTGATTATATACTTTCATGATTTTCATGTATTCTGTTTAGCTTTTTGGGATCTTCTTTGCCATTTCAAGTGAGAATTTTACTGAGACGGTAATATCTTTAAACCCCTCTCTTTTATTTTCATGGCATGCAATTGGCATTTCTTTTTTGCTTCAACATTTGAAACATACTGCCTTAATAATTTCTTTAAGTTTTGGTGTATTCTTTATCTTTGCAACCTTTTCCAAATTTTTTTTTCTGCTTAAATTTTTTTCTCTGATTTTTGTAAGTGTAATTTGAATTTGTTAGTACCTGGATGCTTATTTGTCTCCAGTTCCCATTGCTCATTTTTGCCCCATCCATTTTTTGCAGTGTTTCTTGACATTATTTGTGAATTCTTAGAGTTAGGAAGCACTTAAGTTATTTTTCTGACTGGCACTCTAGAGGTGATATGTGTGCCTACTCACATTTGAATATCATTGTCCTGATATGCTACCAAAAAGACTGTGGAAGTGGCAAACATTACTATTAGGAAAAATAGAATTCAAGGCAAAAGGGACAAAGAGGCAAATTCCATATTGATAAAGTGTAAAACTCAACAATAATACATTAATCAGTTATGAAATTGCACACGTTATAGTAACATCTAAAGCAAAACCTTTTAGAAATATAAGGAGAAATAAATGCAACTATCATCAGAGAGAGAAGCCAATATTCCTCTGAGAAATGGGCAAATAAAGTAGATTAAAAATAAGGATCTGGAATATGTGAATTATACTTTTAAAAACCTGGTATAATAATAAACTTTAAACCTAATAAATAAGCTTTTTCTGAACTTTCAGAGATTAAAGAAGCAAAAAAGAGCCGGGCACAGTGGCTCACGGCTGTAATCCCAGCACTTTGGGAAGCTGAGGTGGGTGGATCACCTGAGGTCAGGAGTTCAAGACCAGCCTGGCCAACATGGTGAAACCCCGTCTCTATTGAAAATACAAAAATTAGCCGGGTGTGGTGGTGTGTGCCTGTAGTCCCAGCTACTTAGGTGGCTGAAGCAGGAGAATCGCTGCTGGAGAACCCGGGAGGCGAAGGTTGCAGTGAGCCGAGATCACGCCAGTGATCCAGCCTGGGAAACAGACTCTGTCAAAAAAAAAAAAAAAAGAAATGCCAATTGCATGCCAAGAAAATAAAAGAGAGGGGTTTAAAGACATTACTGTCTCTGTAAAATTATCACTTGAAATGTCAGAGAAGACCCCCAAAAGTGAAAATATCAGTGAAATTTAGACTCCAAAAGGCTAAATAGAATACAGGAAGGTAATGAAAGTATATAATCAAAATGAATTGACGCACATTAAGTTATCACAACATCTAGTTTCCAACATGGTTGTTTAAATCAGTTTTGTCATTTTTTTAATGGATTTGAAAGATGGAAAACACTAAAGAAAAACCACTGGGCTGGAGTGTAATTATTTCAAAAGTGATTACAATAATTCAATAATGCAAAAATACAAAAATAAAACAGATAAAATAAGAAAATATAAATAATGAGTAACAATAAAATCTCTATACTTCCAAACCTGGGGGCTGCAGCCTAAGCAATACCCATGGGAAATTTCAGAATTTAAATGCTTTTGGAAGAAACAAACAAGGAAATAGATGAACCAAGCATTTAACTCAAGAAAGTAGTACAAGAAAAATATGAACAAAGGAAGTACATAAAAGAAATTAAAGATGATAGCAGAAATTAAGTAGAAAACATCTCCTCACTATAGATTTTGTTATTAGTAAAACCAAGTGTCTTAAAAAACGCCAACAATAAGACTGATAAACTTCTGGCAAGACTCACCATAAGAAAAGGTGAACACACAAACATGAGGATTGTGAAAAGAGTCATGATTGACAAGATAGGTCAGAAAACATAGATTACTACGTACAACTTTGAGATCTAGGTGAAATGAGATTTCCTAGTGAATTACCAACTCTCAAAAATGGGCTCTTGAAAAAGCATTATTGGTTTAATCATTTTCTCTAAAAGAAATTGAAAAAGAGGCATCCCCCCCACAACCCCCAATCCTGGCCCAAGACAACAGGTTCAGATAGTTTTAGAGAGGAATTTTACTAAATCTTTAAGGAACATATAATTTATGTAAGTACAGAAAGACGGGCAAGCTTTCCAACTCATTCCACTAGGCTAATATTAACTCCATATAAAAATTGCATTGAAAAAGTACTCTCCCTGCAAAAAAACAAAAACAAAAACCAAACCTGTAGACCAAATTCACTTAAATAAACAGACGTAAAAATAATCATGACCAAGTGGGAATTCAAAAGTGGCTCAACATTAGTAAAAACATCAATTTATTTCATTCATTCCTTTATTCAACAAATACTGAATGCCTACTATGTGCCAGACATTGTTCTAGCTATAAGATACGGCCCACAGAAATGAAAATAAAAAAAAAAAAGAGTTGTGGATCTTATAAAAATGTAAGCAGGGAAAGAAAAACAGCTAAAGAAAATAATTTCAGAATGCTATGATTCTATGAAGATCATTTGCGGGGTGGTATAATAAGAATAAATGGGGGAGGAAATATTTATTTAAAAGGCACTTTTAAAAATGTTTTTATTTGAGCTGAAACTGGAAGATGGGAAGAAACTTTCCAGAAAGAGGAAAAAGCAGGTGCAGGAAAAAGACTGGAGGTTTGAGGATCAAAAAGAAGGCTGGTTGCTAGAACAAAATGGTGGAGGAGAAGGGTTAGAGATTAAGAGAGGTGAGGAAGGGATTCTGTAGGGCAGAGGTCAGCAAATTATACAGCCCACAAGCCAAATCCTGCCTGTTGCTTGTTTTTGTAAATGAAGTTCTATTGCAACACGGCCAGACCCACTCATTTACATACCGCTTGTGGCTGCTATCCATATACAATGGCAAAAGTGAATGGTTGTGACAGAGATCATGTCTGGAAAGACAAAAAGATTTACTGTTTGGCTCTTTACTGAAAGTTCGCCATCCTCTGCAGTACAGCCTGCCTTCCAGACCCCCGTAGAGTTTGGGTTGCTGCCTAAATGCGATGGGAGCCACCTGAGAGATTTAGGCAGGAGGGTGTGGCACAGGCTAACTTCTATTTTTAAAAGCTATATTTGAGGTTACAATATGTGTTACCTTTCATATAGGGTACTGACCAGGAGGAGGCATGAGGGAGAATTTTGGGGTAACAAGATACAGAAATGTTCTATATCTTAAAGGGAGGAGGGTGATGGTTACACAGGTATATATACATGAAAATTTATCAAGCTGTATTTTTAAAACCTTTTTTTTACTGTGTACAAGGTAAACCTTAATGAAAAGTTTCAAAAGCACAAACATGTGCCATAAACAAAGTTAAGAGAAAAAGAACAGAATGAAAGAAACTAATTTGCAGTATACAGCAGACAAAATTTTAATACCCATTAGCAAAGGAAACCTATAAATTAATTAGAAAAATGTCAAAAGATATATTTAAAAATAGTAAGATATGGGGAAATGGGCATTCTCATATGTATGTTGGTAAATGTAAATTAGTACAGCCTTTTCAGAAGATGATCTGTCTATATCCACAAAATTTAAAAAAAATTAAATACCTTTTAAGCCAGCAATTTCGCTAGAGGAAGCCGTTCAACAGCAATACTTGAACATAGTAAACAAAAATATGTGTACATTCTAATGATGCTTAGCATTGTATGCAATACTAACACACTAATAAGTGTCTAAAACTACAAATTACCTATTCACATGGGCATGATTATAGAAATTATGGCACACCCATGCTATGGAATATTGTATGTACAGATGTACATGAAAGATGCCTGAGCTGTGTTTAGTGGAAATAGCAAATCACAGAATGCGAAATTAATTCCCTTTTTTTAAAAAATACACAACAAACTGCTGACAATTTGAGATTTTTAGAAGAAAGGTGAAGACACTAGGGAAGGTGAAAGAGGTCTTTCACTTCTCCCTAATATTTTATTATTAACAATTTGAGACACATAGCAAAACTGAACAAATTTTACAGTGAACATCAATATGCCCACTTCCTAGATTTTATCACTAATATTTTACTATACTTGGGTGGTATATTTCTAACACAATATACTTTTAAATATACAGATTGGGTTTTATTTTGGCATACAGACATTGCCTTTTGTATTATAAATATGGTTTTAATGAATGAATAGATATTATGACAAAATACATTTTACAAAGCATTAATCCCCTCAACTTTTCTTGTAGGGCACCAGTTTTTCATTTACATATTCAATTCTAAAAATTAAAGTGATCAGCATTTAGAGTAGTAATGCACTACTGCCTTATTTCACATTTGGGATAAAATCCCTCCATTTTTTCATCCCCGAAATAGCTATCTTGCTTTTTAAAATTTAGTTATTTAAAACATCCTTGCCTGCACATTTCTATAACATCTTTTTTTCCTTACAACTGGATGTGACTATAATTGCATGGTTTTTCAGCTAGTTATCCTTTTACTTTCAAGTTTGTTGCTCTTACACGTCACAGTAAGATTATCCATGATTTAGCATTGTGACAACATTGTAAAAGGGACTGAAAAGCAGTAATGTAGAAAATTATAGTCTTTCTCCTTGCAGTACTTTCTTTTATTTTATTTTTTGCATTTTATTTCTTTCCCCATTTCAAACGTGTTCATACCTACAGTACTATTATTCCCCTTAATTTCATCTGTTAGAGAAAAAAAAACGTATTTTAGAGCAGTTGCTGATGGCAAGCTAGTGTTTTCAAGCTAACTTCTTACTTCTGATACAGAAAAATTGAAGTTCCCAGATCAGTACTCTTTGTGGTGAGTAATAAGAAACAAGAAAATGAGAATGTCAAGCCTTCCCATAAAATCACACAGTTAAAAGGTGATATTTACATAACTGTTACAGGGCGCTTCAATCAATGTAAAGTATTAAGGAATACAGCACGGAACATCCTTTTCGAATGAAGATTAAAACATGCAAACCCGCAAATTTTTACAACCTTTATGCTAAATTCAAATCTATAAGCTCTTCAACCGACACAACGTACTATTTCCACAACTGGATTGGGAATAAAACTAAGATTAATTCCACCACAATCAAACATGTAACGAACGTATGAGGAATACCGACTCCCACATCAGTACGTTTGCCAGACTGAATTTTAAGATGTAGTCAGACACACTTCCTGAATTGGCCACTTTTGCAATCAAAGAAACAAACAAACAAAAAACACCAACAAAAACCACGGGCTGTGCAAATTTTATTGAGCATCCCTTGGTCATTTAAGAAAACTTGTCTACCTACCACTCCTGGCTTGTAATTAACAATACAAAAGTATTTTCATTTCCTTTCCCGTTCGCGCAAGCTCCTGAAAACTATTTTTTTTAAAACCCTCTGCCGTTCTTTCCAAACACTTACCGCTAAAGTTGTGTTCTTCAGGTTGCTTGTCTGTTAACCAGATATCTCCATAGGGATCTTCGTTATTCCACAGCGCCAGGTAATGACTCTTCCCGCCTCTTAAAGGCCTCTCTGGTTTCTCCTGGTGCGCTCTATTTCTGAAGGGAGTTTCTAAAGAAATACTGTCTGAAGTCTCCCCACAGTGGACGTTATCTATGCACAGGATCCCCTGGCCTATCCTTTTCTCATTGTAAAGACATGAGACCCTGGAAATTCTCATTTGAATGCCAACTTTAAGAATATTTTGATATACGAGAGAGTTCAAGCTGGGGTCCAGGTAGCACTTCTCCTGGTACACCCCATCTGAGATCGTCACATCATAGCAATAAAGGGGAGGCTTGGGCACCGTGTCGCGTGGCTCATCCTCTAACAGGTACCTCTGGACGGCCAGCACAGTTACAGGCACCACCTCCGAGGGGGTGACACACTGGCGAGGTGAGTCCATAATCTGCTCAAGAACCTTTTGGATCCAGGACCTGGGCCCTTGGGAACCAGCTCTTCGGATCACCCCTCCCGGGACCCCAGCCCGATTCCTCTCAGGGTTCGGCCAATCTAGCCCTGCATGTGAGGGACCAGCCTCAGGCTGTCCTGACTCACCAGACATTGTTGGATAACTGCGTACCCGCTTCACTCCCAAAAGCTAGTTTGCCCCGTCCAAAGCGGAGAGAAATAAAACCGCGCGCTTTGGCGACGGTCGCTACTCTGCCCCTGCTGACAAGCAAGGCTCCGCCCCGTAGCGAGGCTGCAAAGACTTTACGCGTGCGCGCGCCAGCTCTCCCACCCCGCCCCTCGCTCCGAGCGCTTCCGACTCGAGACACTGTTACTAGGCAGTCACACGCGCGAGTTACGTAGCAGGTCGTCCGACCTTGTGCCCGCCGGGTTGCCGTCTGGGGGAGGGATGACAGGGGAAGGGGAGGGGGAATCGGTGGTTGTCATGGTTCTCAAAGAGGGAGGGGGAGAGCGCTTGTGGTCCCCTGGAAAGGAGGATGCCTAGAGGCAAGGGAAAAGAGAAAGTGGCAAGAATCAGGGTGCAGAGTCAAAGCTCAGGGATTTGGGGGTTTGGGCTTTGGGCCAGGAACAGAAAGTAATTTAGAGTTGGTTAACATACATTAATGTAATAACATGGGTTTCCTGTAGTAGGAACAAAACCAGATAATTTATGCACAGCCTCCAGGACAGACCCTAGCACAAAAAGTCCTCAATAAACATTAGCTGCTATTGCGATTAGCATTAGCATAATTATCTGTAGTGGTTCCCTGAGTGTAGGGTGGGTGAATTAGTGTTTAAGTGCAAATGAAAATAGAAAACTAGAACTGGCTTGTAAAGGGCTGCCTTTAGATTAGACTTCTTAAAATGCACGTAGTTTTAATATAATACCTGGCCTAATATACATCTAGGGTATAGATTTCAGAAACTTTAATATTTGTTTGTTTAATGCAAGGCATATATCAGGAACGAATGTAAAGTGAAAAAGCTGATAAGAATAGTAAAAATTAAGGATAAAATATTTATCAGATGTACTTAGATGTACCAGTATACACAGAAGGGAGTAATTGTTCTAAGAATACTTTTTAAGATGGTTATGAGCTAATTTTGTTTATACTAATTTTCTTTGGCTCTCTATTTTATCATTCTTTATTCACTATTTATGAAGTCTCTATATGAGGTAGGCACTGTTTTAGGCCACTGGGGATAACTGTAGTTAGGGTCCTTCCCTTAAGTTTCTTCTCATTGCTTGGGCTAAAGAGCCCTGCCGTTATTAATACTTAACTAATTTACGCATTCCATACAGATTTCTTGAGTGTCTGGTCTGGGCCGGGTATAGCCTTGCTAGGGAGACCAAAAAACATAGTAAGGGGACATAAAGTGGAGGGAACAGGAGTTAATATTTTATAAAATGTATGATTACAGAAAGTTTCTCTAGTAAGAGACTGAACAGAACAGAGATGTGCAGGAAGTGAGGAAGTGAGCTATGTGGATATCTAGGGGAATGGCACTTGAATCAGAGAAAACAAGAAGAATAAATTCCATGAGACAGAAGCATACTGGATATTTTCAAGGAAACGCATAAGCCAATCAGTTGCAGTGGAGGGGCGAGGGGGAGAGTGGTAGGAGGTGAGGTCAGAGAGGTAGCAGGGTTTCTTCTGTTATGAGCAAAGGAGTGAGGTGACAGTCTTGAACCGCACTTCCTTTGTGATGCCTCCCCTCACCAATTCAGTCTAGGATAATCTTTCTCTTCTCTGTATCACCCATTTGATACTTATCATCTAATACTTGCAGTTAAAAAAAAGTTTAATGTATGCATAACTCAGAGTTTCTCAACATGGGCACTCTTGATTCTTTGGGCCAGAAAGTTTTTTGTTGTGGGCTGTCTTGTGCACTGTAGGATGCTTAGCAGCATCTCTGGCCTCTACCCATTAGATGCCTGTAGCACCTCCCCCTCCAGTTGTGAGAACCAGAAATATCTCCAGACATTGCCAAATGTCCCCTGGGGTAGCAAAGTCGCTCCAAGTTGGAACATCCGATTATGATCTGCATTAACTAGATCTTAAACTTTTCGAAAGCAGAAACTGATTTGTTCTTTCACTACTGCTATGCATAAAAGTCACTCAAATATTTTAAATAAGTAAAACATATAATTCACAGTGCCTCTCTACCAAAGGGAATATACAAGTGTGGCTTTCCATAAACAAACAAATACAATGTACAAAAATCCAAACTTACCAAACATAAAATAAGTTGCCTGAGTGTAGGTACTTTGTTATGTAAACTGCAGAATCTCCAGTGGCAAAATAAGTAGCATATAGTAGGTACTCAATAGTGTTGTTGAATGAATAAATGAAATTATGGATTTGTATTGCATTTACTGTAGGGGTCATTAAATGTCGACTATCTCTGTTGTTTATCAAAGGAGAATGTGTTTGAAATATTTCAAATCTGTTCCATCAGCAGCCCCTAAACTATATATGCTCAGTGAAATTTATGAATAATAGTATTGTCTCATCACATTCTGGGTTCTTCCAGCTAATTCATGAAAGATGGATATTGGCAGTCGTGCTTAGTATTTGGATAATTACTGGAATTGGGAAGAAATAGCACTAATGTTTAGTTTTACACTACTACTAACAAAGATGTATGGTGACTGTGGGCACACATTTGGAGACTTATATTGCTCTACTGACAATCTGCTGACAGTGTGCAGCTCCTCCCCAAGAATTAATGTGCCTACTTGAGTAGTGGTCACACCTGTGAAAGTATGAATGCTCTCTGATTTGGCATTACTAAGCACCTGTTTTAGGATCACTTTCACAATAATAGAAAAAGTAAAGGATATGACCTTCAAAGCCAGTAATGAGTATTATTAAGGTTATTGATCTTTTTCTCCTCTCAGATCTGAAGGTTTATTACAGTGCCTTCCAGGGTTTAAAATGGTAAAAGTAGGCAAAACAGAATTTTATAAAATGGAATGTTCTAAGATATTCAAAACACCTTAAATACATTATGAAATGTATTTTGGTTGTCCACTAAATTTGGTGCAGCTATAAGCCACATTGATTTTCTTCATCTTTAAAATTGAACCAATAAAAGTAGTCATAGTTGTTGAAAAAATTAAGTTAGTTCATATGGGCAAAGTGCTTAAAACAATGCCTGGCACATAGTAAGAGCTCAATAATTACTAGCTATTGTTACTACTATTCTAAAAGGAAGATAAAGACATAACATAAAACGATAGACTGCTAGAACTATAGGGAGCCATTAGATGCCCACAGTTCAGTGTTCTTCAGACTGTGGATTGTGAAACATTAATGAGGCTATGAAGTCAAATTATTGGGTCACAAACAGCAATTAAAAATATGTAAAAATAACAGCACAGAAAATATCAGGCTACATCACACATAGTAAGGGTAAGAATTGCTTTGTAAAATTTTTGTGTTAGATTCGATGTATGTATATGTGCTTACTGGGTTGTGATGTAAACTGTATTTCTTACTATAGGTTTGGCCAAAATGTTTAGAAACAACTTCTACAGTTCAACTATCTTTTATTATAAATGAAGAAACTCAGGCCTAGAAAGGGGGACGAACATGAACAAGATAACAGTGTGATAAGTGGCAGAGCATAAGGCTTTCCATGACGTTAGGTAGGACAGATCCTGCATTATCTTCCAAACATATCAATTTTTTTGTTTGAAGAACCTTGTTTTTTTCTATCCTCACATTCACTTAACAATCCTTTCATTCATTTGCCTAGATAGGCAAATTAGCATAATTCTCCAGCCTTGGACATTGGAGGTACACATATAGGTTCATCAAATTCATAAGATTATAAGAGTGTGGGTGGAGTTGTGGGGGAGGAAGAAAAAGAAGTGGCATGACTAGTTGGTGCTAAAAGGATGTGGAGAGTTCGGCTGCTATCTCAAAGAGTATTTAGGTAAGCTCTCCAAACATCACCACGGTAACAAGAGAGGGCCTGAGGGTGGCTGCCTGGCAACGAGAGCACTACAACCTCCAGCGCAGTGCTGCCCTTTTCCAACATCTTTCCCTTTTAAGGCTGCTCTTGATGATTTTATTAACTAAATTGCCGCTATATACAAGGATAGATCTGTATAGCTTATAATGCCCCATAGCTCGTCGGAATCAAGGTTGCTTCTATGTTATCTTTCTATCAGATGTCGAATGAGGTTTGATTGATATATTTGAAGCATGTAAACAGAAGTCTTTAACACAGATTTACCATTAAAGTGGTTCTAGACTCCTTTTGCCCTTTAGTATCTCAAGCAAATGTTCATATTTGTTCCCTGCCTTTGCTCAACCTGAGCACATATTAAACATACTATGAATGGTTGATTGATGTTCTTCCCTTTTCCTTTCTTCCATCCAAATCCTACTTCTATTTTTAATAAAGACCTAAGCATGTTAGATTTTCTTCTGAGTCTTAATATATATCTGTAAGAGACTTGGATTTTAGAATGTAGATTTGCTGTTTTCAATTTATTAAGTCTTTCTTTTCTCTGGCTATTAGAGAAAGTGGGATTGCCAGTAAACTCCTGGGATTCTACAGATTAACTTAGTCCTTCTTATACTCACTTATCATCCTCATTTGTCATGATGTGTCTAGCACCCTTTAATGCTTATATTATTTCTTTCAAGATTTTGTTTGTTAAAATGTGTGGCTAAAATTTGATAGCATTTTGGAAATCTGAACTCCGGTGTCTACCCTGGGTTGCTGTACTTGAAATAGAACGGGACTGGAAGTTGGTTCAAAATAGGCTATTTCTCTAAATATGTCTTTATTAGTTTTTTTGTTTTTATACAACAGCCTTATTAAAATGTAATTCACAGACCATACAATTTACCCATTTGAAGTGGAAAATTCAGTTGTTTTTAGTATATTTAAAGACTTGTGCAACCATGACCACAATCTAATTTTAGAACATTTTATTATCCTATAAAGGAACCCCATACACATTAGCAGCCATTTCCAATTCCAACTGACCACTGGCAACTGCTAATCCAATTTCTGTCACTATGGATCTGCCTATTCCGGACATTTCATATAAATGGAAACATACATTGTACTGGACTTCTTTCACTTAACGTAATAATTTTAAGGTTCCTCCATGTTGTAGTATACTTCATTCCTTTTTATGACTGAATAATATTTCATTGTATGGATACACCACATTATGTTTATCCATTCGTCAGCTGATGGACATTTGGTTTGTTTCCACTTATGGCTATTATGAATAAAACTGCTATGAATATTAGTGTATAAGATTTTGTGTCGACATATGTTTTCTAATCTCTTTCGTAGTTACCTAAGAGTGAAATTGCTGGCTCATACAAGTCTATGTTTAACTTTTTGGGGGACTGCCAAACTGTATGACAAAGGGTTACATCATTTTACATTCCTACTGACAATGTATAATTTCCACTTTCCCACATTCTTGCCAACACTTGTTATTTTTCCTTTATTATTATAGCCATCATTGTGGGTGTGAAGTGGAATATTTCGTCAAATATTGCAAATATATTCTCCTAGTCTGTAGCTTGTCTTTTTATCCTCTTAACAGTGTCTTTCACAGAGCAAAAGGTTTTCAGTTTTTAATTTTGATGAAGTCCAATTGATTAGTATATATATTTTAATTTTTAATTTTTGTGGGTACATAGTAGGTGTATATATTTATATGGTACATAAGATGTTTTGATACAGGCATTGAATGCATAATAATCACATCAGGGTAAATGTGGTGTCCATCATCTCAAGCATTTATCCTTTGTGTTACAAACAATCCAATTATGCTCTTTTAGTTATTTTAAGATATACAATTAAAATATTATTGACTATATTCACTCTGTTGTGCTATCAAATACTAGATCTTATTCTTTTTTTTTTTTTTTTGAGACAAGGTCTCACTGTGTCACCTAGTCTGGAATGCAGTGGAGCGATCTGGGCTCACTGCAACCTCCTCCTCCGGGGCTCAAGCTCTCTGCCTGCCTCAGCCCCTTGAGTAGCTGGGATTAAAGATGCATGCTCCTGTGCCTGGCTAATTTTGTATTTTTAGTAGAACCTGGGTTTTGCCATGTTGCCCAGGCTGGTCTTGAACCCTGGGCTCAAGCGATCTGCCCACCTTGGCCTCCCAAAGAGCTGAGATTACAGGCGTGAGCCACAATGCCTGGCCCATTCTTTCTAACTATATTTTTGTATGCATTAATTATCACCATTTCCGCCCAACCCCTTATTTGTGGGATCCAATATTTCCTTTTAGTATCAAGTCTGAGAACCCTTTGCCTTGCACTAGATTTCAAAAGTAATCTCTGTGTGTGTGTGTGTGTGTGTGTGTGTGTGTGTGTGTGTGTTTTCTAGAAGCTGTATCCTTTTACATTTTACATTTAAGTCCATGGTCCATTTTGAGTTTGTTTTTGTATAAGATGGGAGACTTTGGTCAAGATTCATTTTCTTACCCATGGATGTCCAATTATTCCAGCATCACTTGTTGAAGACCAACCTTCCATCATCGAATTGCTTTTGCACCTTTGTCAAAAAATCAGTGGCCAGTTCTTTTGTGAGGATATTTCCAGGTTCTCAATTTTATTCCATTGATGTATGTGTATATCCCTCCAGAAATACCACACGGTCTTTATTATTGAAGGTGGTCAAGTCTTGAAATTAGATTTCTCCTTTCTCCTTTTATCAAATTTATTTTAGCTATTCAAATTTATTTACCTTTCTGTAGAAATTATAGACATATTTTGTCCGTATCCACAAAAATCTTGGTAGGATTTTGATAGTAATGGCTTTAAACCTGTGTATAAATTTGGGGAGATTGACAATTTTACTACATTGAGCCTTTCAATGCATGAACTCTGTTTACTTAGATTTTCTTATCAGCATTTCATAGTTTTTAACATGTAAGTTTTGTGCGTGTATTGTGAGATTTACACCTATTTCAGTTCTTGAGCAATTGTAAATGATACTGTGTTTTAAATTTCCGTGTCTTCATTGTTAATATGTAGAAATAAATTGATTTTGTATGTCAAAATTGTATCTTGCGAACTTGCTGAACTCATGTATTAGTTCTAGAATTTTTTGGTACCTTCTTTGGCATATTTTACGTAGACCACCATGTCATCTGCAAAAAGGGAAAATTTTATTTATTCCTTTCTCAACTGTATGACTCTTATTTCTTTTCTTGTTATGATGGTTAGGATCTCCAGTATAATGCTGAACAGCAGTACTGAGAGTGGACATCTTTACCTTCTTCCCAATCTTGGAAAGAAAGCATTCAGTCTTTCACCATTAAGCATGATGTTAACTGTACGGTTTTTGTAGATGCCCATTATCAAATTGAGACAATTACCTTCTATTTTTATTTTGTTGTAATTTTATAAAGCATCATGAATGGATTTTAGATTTCACCAAATGCATTTTATGCATCAATTGGTATGGTCATGTGATTTTTCTTATTTAGCTCATTGATATGGTGGATTACATTGGGTGACTTCTGAATATTGAACAAGTCTTGCATACCTAGAATACATTTTGCTTGGTCATGATGTATAATTATTTTTATACCTTGCTGAACTTGCTTGGCTAATATTTTGTTGAGAAGATTTATGTCTACATTTATGAAGAAAATTGGTCTGTAATTTTCTTTTTTTTTCTTTTTCTTTTCTTTTCTTTTTTTTTTTTTTTTTTGAGACAGTTTCACTCTTGTTGCTAAGGCTGGAGTGCAATGGCGCAATCTTGGCTCACTGCAACCTCCACCTCCCAGGTTCAAGGGATTCTCCTGCCTCAGCCTCCCGAATAGCTGGGATTACAGGTGCCCGCCACCACACCCAGCTAATTTTTTGTATTTTTGGTAGAGACAGCGTTTCACCATGTTGGCCAGGCTGGTCTTAAACTCCTGACCACAGGTGATCTTCCTGCCTCAGCCTCCCAAAGTGCTGGAATTACAGGCGTGAGTCACCATGCCTGGCCAATTTTCTTTTTTTGTACTGTCTGTCTAGTTTTTGTATTAGGGTAATAATGCCTTCATAAACTGAATTAAGCAATTCCACTCTTTTATTTTCTGGAAGAGATTGTGTAGAATTTTTATCTAAAAAAAATTTGGTAGAGGTCTCCAGTGAAACCACTGGAGCCTGGAAATTTCTTTTTCAGGACCTTTAAAAAATTATAAATTCAACTTTCTCAGTAGATATAATAGGCAAATGGTGTAGTTGGTGTACATGAATTGAACCCAACGTACCTCCTAACTTACATTTTACCTCACAAGAGCAGAATTTGTCCCACCAGTTTCAGCATGTAGTTGAAAGAATAGAGCAGAATGTACCATTGGCAGCAGGCGGAGATCACAGAAACCAGAGGATGAGGCTAAGCTGTGTGTGCTGAGATCATTACCCCAAAGTCATCAGTTTCATTATTCCACCTGTGGGGAGGAGCAATTAAGGGGTGGGAGGAGAGGTCAAGAGTGTTAATCTAATGGGGGGGGGTTCTTCAGTCGAAAATATTAATTTAAGAGAAAGATGGGATACCCCCCCAGATAGCTATATGACAGCAAGATTTCAGAAGAAAACTATCTTAAAATGAGTGAACATACTTTAGAGAGTTTTCTCCATCCTACACGTAACAGAAAAGGATATTATTACATTTCGTTAAAAAACAAAATTATTTTAAGTCCATTTTTAAAATTAAAAAACCATAACTCTAACAAGAAAAAATGTTCTAAGTAAAATAATAGAGGTATTTAGACTATTTTCAATATACATTAGCCTGAAGGATGCGCACAACCTGATTACTGTGGATTGCATTCTCTTGGTTTGGATCCTGTTTGGTTATCCTCCTCCTGCTTCTCCTCTTCTTACTTCTTAATTTGACTCATCTGGTTCTTTGCCATCTTCATTAGGATCTTGAACCTCTTCATCAGAGGCATCATTATCATCTGTGACACCCCTTGAGTGATGTCATATTGATCCTGGGAGTCATGGAAAAAGTGCTCCACTTTATCTGCAGCAAGGATAGTTTCAGCAGCAGCATCTAGAGATCATCCCCCAAGAACTTCAAGGGGACAAAAGCAATTAAATAAAGAGTCATCATATACGTGTTAGATTGGCAATAAAAAGGGCATGGACCAATAAACCGCTAGTGGAAATGTAAATTGTTTCAACTAGTGGTTAAATTGAACATATGCACACTCTATGATCGACGAATTTTGTGTGTGTGTGTGTGTGTGTGTGTCTCCAAGAATAGTGCTTGTCAAAGTGGAGGGTGATACTAACATTTCATGGGGAAATGGTTTTTCCTTGTGCTGGAAAGTACCAGACATTTTAGGGTGTTTAACATCCCTGGTCCTAACCCTCTGAACATCAGTTGTACCCCCCAATCACTGTGAAAATCAGCCCTTCCCAGGTGAGACCTATTGGCCAAAAGAAACCCAAATAGCTGCACTAATAGATGTGTAAAAGAATGTTCACAATAGCTCTTAACTGGAAATAGCCCAAATGTACATAATGGAAGACTGAATAAATAAATTGTGGTGTAATCACACAACGGAACAACTTGTTGCCCTCATGATATCGACATACCAGCCCTCACTTGCCTATGGTCAGGCTTTATAATGTAAGAGCAAAATAATCTGTCTTATTCAGCTACCTTTCCAGTCTAAAAAAAATACTAGTTTGAAAATTACTGTGATTTGGAAATGGTCCCCGTCCTTTAGTAGGGACCCTGCCAAAAAAAAGTGGTATTCTAATGAGATTTTGCCCCTTTAATCACCACACGAGATTATCCCCTAAAATGTATGAAACCCGTAGGGCTTAGATATAATGCTGGTTGATGCAAGTTGATTATGATACAACATTCTGAATTGAGGCACCGATATTTTTGAAATGAAAGTGTGTGGTTGGCTTTTAGCTATATGATTTTTAAGGTGGACTACTATGCCTGAGCAACCCAGTCTCTGAATGTCTGACCACCTTTGATGTAATTAAGTTGGTCAGACTCTGGATATCTGGTGGTCCTCCATGTGATTGGATAGCTTAAATCTTGAATGTTTGCCAATTTTCATAAAAATCAGGACTTAGATGGCTTCATAAGAGAGAAGGCCTAATATTTTAATTTTTTAAACAGCCTGGAAACAATTCATATCACTAGTTTGTGTTGGTGCTATTATAACCTCTGACACATACTTTAAAATGTACTATTCTTTCTTTGACTAGACACAATTTTCTGGATGGCTAGGTTTCTTTGGGAGTACCCTAAGGCTCTTGAAATAATTTTTTCCATCCTTCGCCTCTACCAGTGTACTTTATACTCTGAAGAATGTTGAGACATTTTAACTCAGAATTTCTCTTTGGTTGAGAATCTTCCACTTTATTCCTCACTGGATCACAGGAGACAGGCATTGGCAACAACATATCTGTGTGTTTTATCCACAGTTTGCTTCTATTTTCACTATGAGAACGGGAAAGCTAACTTTTAATTCAACTAGTACAAATATGAATTCTTCTTATTCCACGTACTAGTTGTTTCACCTTGTGTAAGTTACCTAAAACACTCTAGGCCTGTTTCCTCCTTTTAAAAGTGGAGTGGATCACCTACCTCACAAGGTTGTTATGAGATTTGAGTTATACTGTACCTAGAAGGTCTAGAACCTGGCCTGTTTGAAAGTTAACACTATTTACAGGGTTAAAATAGCAATTCCTAAAGAGCAGTAGTCAGTAAAAAGATGTTCCATAATGTATACTACTCAGGCAGGAGAATGGCGTGAACCTGGGAGGTGGAGCTTGCAGTGAGCCGAGATTGCGCCACTGCACTCCAGGCTGGGCGACAGAGCGAGACTCCGTCTCAAAAATAAAATAAAATAAAAATAAAAATAAAATTATATACCAGATTGCCAGAAAATTTTAAAAGAGTGATAATGGGTTATCGTGAGGTAGCATTTTGTCTCATCTCCAAGTGGTTGGACCTTAGTGAGGCGAGAGTAACAAGGAGAAGGACTTGTTAACCAAACTGTAGGGAAGGCACTTGGGCTGCTTATGGATCTTTCATGCTTTTTCTCCTATCATACTATGGACTGATCCAAACTCTAAACATCACGTTAAAGCCAGAAGCCATCTCTTTTCTTCCCTCCAGAGGTGCCTCTAAGGCAGAGATAAACCTCCAGAGGTGCCTCTAAGGCAAAGATATATTTTAGAATATAAAAATTATAGCTTGAAAATTATGCATCGAGCTTTTACTTTCAGCTAGGATGGAGCAGCTAATATCAAACTAGCTCTACTATTGACAATAATTATAAATGCTTGACAAATATTTTACAAAGCTGTTTGAAGACACTAGAGACCAACCAAGGCAGATAGGACATGACAAGATATGATATAGTGAAGGGAAAAACATTGAGATGAGTTTTGTATTTGCTGCTGCTTTCTCCCCTCGAAGAATTGCCCAACTCAGAGAGTGTTTGATATAAAGGCTAAATAGAAAGCAGCAATTAGAGATTATAGCACTCTTACTGGGCCAGGAAGACCAAAACTGAAGGTCACACCTACCTAGTGGCTGGGACCTGAATGGCCAAGGTCCCTGGGGGAGAAAAAGGAGGCTGTTATGGACTGAATGTTTATGTTGCTCCCAAATTCATATATTGAAATCCTAACCCACAAAAAGATAATATTAGAAGACAGAGTGTTTGGCAGGTCATTAGTTCATGAAGGTGGAGCCCTCATGAATGGGAATAGTGGATTTGTAAGAGACATAAGAGAGATACTTTCTCTCTCCACTGTGTGGAGATCTGAGAAGACGGCTGCCTGTAAACCAGAAAGAGGGCCTCCACTAGGACCTGACCATAATGGCACCTTGATTTTCTACTTCCCATCCTCTAGCTCTTTGAGAAATAAATTTCTTTTTAAAGCTATCCAGCCTGTAATAATTTGTCATAGCAGCCTGAGCAGATTAAGACACAGCTAGAGAAGTGTGATCAACATTCTGCATGAAATTTTTCCTTGACTAGATCAGTAGAGAAAAAGATGGAAGGATACAGAAAAGAGAATAAGAAACATAGATAACATGATGAAAATGATACAGAAAAGAGAATAAGAAACATAAACAACATGATAAAAAGGTCTGACATATGTAGAATTGGAATCCGGTAAGAGAAGAGAGAGAAAAGAGGGCAAAAGCAATATATATATTTTTTTCTTTTGAATTTTTTAAAACATTATTTTATTGTTTTTTTTTTTAAGTTCCGGGGTACATGTGCAGGATGTGCGGGTTTGTTACACAGGTAAACTCTTACCTAGGTATTAAGCCCAGCATACATTAGCTCTTTTCCCTAATGCTCTCCCCACATTGTCCTCCCCCGACAGGCTCCAATGAGTGTTGTTCCCCTCCCTGTGTCCATGTGTTCTCATTGTTCAGATCCCACTTATAAGTGAGAACATGCAGTGTTTGGTTTTCTGTTCCTGCATTAGTTTGCTGAGGATAATGGCAAAAGCAATGTTTAACAAACACTTGCTGAGGATTTTCCACAAATTGAAGGAAGGCATCAAGCTACATGTTTGAAAGGCTATGTAACTGTGAAGGAGCATAATGACCCTAATTTGAAGAATCTGTGAATATGTTCTGTTACATAGCAAAAGGGATGTAAGGTTTCAGATGGAATTAAGGTTGTTAATTAGATGACTTTCAGATAAGGAGATTATCCTGGATTAGTTAAGCTGTGCCCTTAAACATGGACAAGGAAGGTAGCAGTATTGATTAGGGAAAGATGTGGCATGAGAAGGATTTGATCAACCATTGCTGGCTTTAAAGAAGGAAGAAGGGGGCCCTGAGTCAGGGAATGCAGGTGACCTCTAGAAGAAGGAAATGCTGATACTTATACCCAGCAAGAAAACTGGGAATTCAGTCATACAAGTGCAAAGTACTGAGTCCTGTTAGCAATCTGAATAAGCAAGGAAATGAATTTTCCCTTAGAGTCTACAGAAAGGAACTTATCTCTGCTGATACCTTAATTTTAGCCCAGTAGGACATTTTCTGGACTTCTGACCTATGAAATTGTAAGACAATACATTTGCATTGTTTTAAGTCACTAAATTTGTAGAAACTTGTTGTGACAATAGAAAACTAATGTAGTGAGAAAGAAAACCAGACTTGGGTACATCAAAGTGAAGCTGATGGGTATCAGAAACAAAGATAAAATTTTAAGAGTAACTAGACATCAAAGGTCCATTATCCTTAAAGGGGCAACAATAAGCTTGACAAATAAATTTTTCAGCAGAAATAGTGAAAGAAGACAATGTTGTGACATCTTCAAGTGCTGGAAAAAAATTAATGCCAACCTAGTAAACATTCTTTCAAAATGAAAGTGAATCAAATGTGTTTTAAGATAAACAAAAATTGAGAGAATTTATAAGATGTGCACTAAAAGAAATACTAAAGGAAGTTATTTAGGCAAAAGGGAAGTGATTGTAGACGGAAGCAAAGCAATTCAAGAAGGAATAAACACTAGAAAGGATTAATATGAGTAAATCTATATGAATATTAGCTGTTTAAAACAACAACAATAATATCTTTTGGGGTTTAAAATATATGTGCAATTAAAATACATGATTACAGCACAAAAGGTAGGAGACTATAAATGGAGTTGAAGTGTTTTAAGGTTCTTACCTAATATGGGAAGTAGTAAAAGCACTATATTAAGGTAGGTTTTATTTTTATTTATTTTTTTAATTGAAATGTGACCGTTTATTTTTGATTTTAAAAAATTTTAACTTTTAATTTAGATACATGGGGTACATAGTTTGTTACATGGGAATACTGTGTGATGCTGAGGTTTGAGGTATGGATCCCATCACCCAGGTAGTGAGCATAGTACCTGGTAGGTAGTTTTTCAGCCCATCCCCCCTCTGCCCCCTAATAATCCAGTGTCTGTTGTTCCCATATTTATGTCCATGTGTGTTTAATATTTAAGTCCCATTTTTGTTTTCTGTTCCTGCATTAATTCACTTAGGATTGTGGCTTCCAGTTCCAACCATGTTGCTGCCAAGGACATGCTTTCATTCTTTTATGGCTGTGTAGTATTCCATGGTGTATATGTACCACATTTTCTTTATCCAGTCTACCATTGGTGGGCACCTGGGTTGTTTCTATGTCTTTGCTCTTGTGAATAGTGCAGTGATGAACATATGAGTGCATATGTATTTTTGATATAATTATTTATTTTTCTTTGGGTATATACCCAGTAATCGGATAGCTGGGTCGAATGGTAGTTCTGTTTTAAGTTATTTGAGAAATTGCCAGACTGCTTTCCACAGTGACTGAACTAGTTTACATTCCTACTAATGGTATATAAGTGTTCCCTTTTCTCTGTAGCCTCAAGGTAGATTTTAATAAGCCAAGAAGGAATGGTGTAATTGTGGTAACTAAACTATTAATAAACAATATATCACAGAAAAGGTATAGGAGTGTTAAAATGAAATAAAAAACAACTTGATTAATTAAAAAGAAGAGAGTAAAGTTGAAAAAGGAATAAAGAAGAGAGAGCAAATAGAAAGCAAATAGTAAAATTGTAGATGGAAGCAAAGGAATTCAAGGAATCACATTAAATATGAATAGATTACTCCAACTAAAAAATGAAGATTGTCAGACTGGATAAAAATACTAATTACAACTATGTGCTGCTTATAAGAGACATACCTTAAATAAAACAGAATATTTGAAAGTAAAAGTATTAAAAAAAATATACCATGCAAACATGAACCAAAGTGAAGCTGCTGTATTTATAGTAATATCAGACAAATTAGACTTTAAGACAGAAAACATTGAGACATATTAGACAGATATTTCACAATGATTAAAGGATCAATTTAACAAGTTTTTTTTAAAAAAACTTAATTGGTATGCATATGTGAAGTAGATAAAAAATACAAAAAGTGAAAACTGACAGAACTTTATATATAAATATAAATATAAATAGATAAACCTATAAGCATGGTTGAAAATTTTAGCACATCTCCTCAAGTAACTGGTAAAAGAAGCAGATAAAGAAAAGTGTGGATATGGAAGAATGGATAAGAAGACTAACAGGTAAGTCCTAGCTAATATATTTAGAACATTGCATGCAATAAATGTAGAATGCACATTCAAGTGTACATAAGTTATTTATCAAAACCGACCATGTGCTGGGCCACAAAGCAAGTCTCAATAAATTTTGATTGGCTGAATTCGCAGAATATGTTCTTTGACTACAGTGGAATTAAGCCAGAAATAATATCAAAAAGATAGTAGAAATCCCCAAATATTAGAAAATTAAGCAATATATTTCTAAATAAAGCAAGTCAAAGAAGCACTCAAAATGGAAATTATAAAATATTTTGTGCTGAATTACAATAAAAATATGACATCACAACTTGCACTTAGAGCTTTAAACCTTATATGCATGTATTAGAAAAGAAGAAATGCAAAAATAATTATGTAAACACTCACATCAAAAGGGTTAAACAAACAACCAGTTAAATTCCAAGAAAGGAGAGAAATAATAAGGGCTGAAACCAAAGAAATACAACAGAGACAATAAAGAAGATCAACAAAGCCAAAAGTTGGTTTTTTGAAAAGAATAATTAAATTGATAAATCTGTATTAATATCAATGAAGAAAAACTGAAGGCATAAATTATAAGTATCAATAATGGAAAAGGGACATCAGTACAGAATCTATAAATATTGAAAAGATGAGAAGATATAATGAAAAACAAATCTGATGATTTGCATAAAATGCACAAATTACTTGAAATACATTTTACCAAAACTGATTTCAAGAAGATATACAAAATCCAAATAATCTCATAGACATTAATGAAATAGATTCCATAGTAAATATCATCCTGCAAAGAAAATACTGAATCCAGGTGCTTTCATAGTGAAACTCCCCAATATTTATGGGAAAAAAATAATACCAATCTTACACGAACTCTTCCAGAAACTAGAAAAAGAGGGAGCAACACATTTCCATATTTGTTTTGTGATGCTATTATAACCTTGATACTGAAAATCTATGAAGGACCTTATAAGAAAGGAAAACCATAGACCAATATCTCTTGTGAATATAGATGCAAAAATCTTACATAAAATATTAGCAAATTGAATGCAGGGATTTATAAGGTTAATACATCACAACCAAGCTGAATTTATTCCAGGAATGAAAGAACGGTTTAACATTTATAAAGCAATAATATAATTCATCACATTAACAGAAAAAAGAATATATGATTATTACAATAGAGGCAGAAAAAGCCTTTGATAAAACTCAACACTCGTTCATATGAAACAATTTTAGAAAACTAGGAATAGAAGGAAAGTTTCTTAATTTGATAAAGAGAATCTTTAAAAACTACAATACATCAATATATGGCATATTAATGGTGAAATATTGAAAGCTTTCCTTCTGAGATCAGAAACAGACCTGCCTGTCTGCATCACCATTTCTAATCACTGCATATTTTACCCAGTAAAATAAGGTAAGAAAGATGAATGAACTTTACAAAGATTGTAAAGGAAGAAGTAAATCTTTCATTATTCACAGATGACATAATTATGTTTAGAAATTTCAAAAATATTTACAAATAACTTAGAAGTAATAAGTAAATTTTGCAAGTTTTCCAGATATAAGGTCAGTATACAAAAATTAATTGTATTTCTCTATATTAGTAGAAAGCAGAAAATACAATAAAAAGCAATACCATTTGCATTAATTTCAGAATAATCAAATATTGAGGATTAAAATTAGCAAAATATGTCCAAGATCTCTATACAGAAAACTTCAAAACATTGAAAATAGTTAACACAGACTTAAATAGAGAATTATACATTGATTGTGAATTGGAAGACTTTATATTTTAAAGATATTATTTTTTCCTAATTCGATCTCTGATTCAAAATAATAATTCCAGTAGGGTTATTTTTCAAGGAAATTGACAAATGAATTCTAAATCTTAAATAGAATTGCAAATGTCAAGAGCAGCACTGAAAATATTGAAGAAAAACAAAGTTTAATGATTTACAGAAATCAAGATATTTTACAAAGCCACAATAGTTAAACCAATATATTATTGTTATATAGAAAAATGGCACAATGGACTAGAATAGTCTAAAAAGAGAACTATACATATTCTCTTTATGACAAAGAATTCATAACAATGCAGTAGGGGAAAGAAAGATCATTTTAATAAGTAGATCTTGATCAACTGGGTATCCAAATGGATCCAAAAGAAACTTTGCACCTATTTCAAACTGCATACGACATTTAATTCCAAATGAATTGTAGAGTAAATGTCAAAGGTGAAACAAATAAAAGTTACTGGATATAACATAGGAAAATGCCTTAATGGTCTTGATGTAGTCAAGCATTCCTTTAAAAAGACACAAAAAGCACTAATTCTAAACAAAAATAAAATAAATTCGACTTCATTAAAATTAATACACGATTGGAGTTAAAAGACAAGTCACAGAGTGGAAAAAATATTTGCAATACTTATGTCTGAGAAATGGCTTGTATTCAGAATACATACAGAACTATAAATCAATAAATATAAAGCAACCCAATTGTTGTTTTAAAATGCCAAGTCTTGAACAGCCAGATCAAAAACAGGATATCCAAATGGTCAATACAACAATATAAAGGTGCTCTATTTTATTATTTGAGTAAATATAAATTAAAATCAGTATCTGGTAATACTATATATCCATCACAAATGCTAAATATTTTTTAAAAAAGCAAGCAGACAGGTGTCACCAATGATGTGGAATGTGAGAATTCTAATACATTGTTGGAGGGCATGTTAATTGTTACAACTTCTTTGGAAAACTGATGGGCTGTATATCTTAGAGCTCATGGTGTTACCCAGCAATTCTAAGTATATAAGTACAATAGAAATGCCTATATATGTGTACCAAGAGAAATGCATGAGAACATTGATAGCAACATTATTGTAATAGACAAAACCAGTAAATAACCCAAATGTCCACCAACAACAGAATGAATAAATCGTGTTATATTCATAAAATGGGATTTTAGCAACAATGGAAAAGAGTAAACCACAATTACAAATAACAAGGATACATTTCACAAAAAGAATATTGAGCAAAAGAAGCTAGATACAAAGAATATGCACATATTATTCCATTTATACAAAGTTTAAAAATAGTCAAAACTCATCTATGGTAATAAAAGTCAAAATAGTGGTTTATATCGTGATACCGATGACTGAGCAGTATGGAGGAGGCTTCTGGGGTGCAGATGATGTTCTAGATCTAGATCTGGATGTTGGTTCCATGGGTGTGCTCATTTTGTAAAAAAGCAAAACAAACTAAAACCCATCAAGCTGTTGGAAATACTCTTGCACATTTTTACTAAAATTTCACTACTATATTCCTTTGGAATATTGGAAATTGTACTTAGGAAAAATTAAAATATACTTGTCATTGACCAAACAATTCCACTTCTGGGAATCTATCGGTGGTAGTCAATATTGTTTGCGTAATATTTCTGGTTTCTACTCTAGGTGTGTGGTAGGCTTGCTCTTCCCAGCTCCCTTGGATTTGGGTATTGCCATGGACTAGCTTTGGCCAATAAAATTTGAGTAGAAGTGATATATCCACAAGCAAAATAGAAATGACCAATGATTAGGTAAACAAACAATAAACAAAACAATTAAGTAAATTCAAATATAAATAGTACTGAGAATTGAGTTTTTGCCTATTTGGATATAAAAATTATAAAAAGAACAAACACCATGTTGTCAGTAGGGAAAGGAAACAGGCATTTTTGGGCCCCAGGTCACACAGCTGGGAAGTAGGGAAGCTTAAATCAGAACGCAGGACTGTCTGTATCCATAGCTCTCTCCTTGGAAAGCATAGACATACGGGTATCAATTGCTGACTGGAGTTAGTCATCTATACAGGTAGATGACAAGGAAAATACACCCAGGGTATTTGGACAAGTAGAAACAGTGGATTTATGGGCTGCACTGTTTAGCCGGGGAAAATTCCATTCTTAACTAAAGACAAGGATGTATGTGTATGTGTTCATATGTGACAGGTTGTGATGTGTAACACAATGAGATATGTCATTTTAAGCTTATTTTTTCTCTGATTATAATACTGTGACCCAAAGAGTGAGACGAAAAGAGAAACACACTCTTCAGCAAGTCAGGCAACTCTTGACATCAAGTACCTATGCAGGACTCTGCTCTCCAGCTCCATGGAGAATTCCATTCTCATCGAAAGATAAGTCACGTGTGTGTGTTTAACGAAATAGGATAGGCCAGTTTCCGCTTCAACTTTTATTCTGATTTTATAAATGTCCCTTAAACAATCTAATAAGATGCTGAAAATTATAAAGGAGGACATATATATTATCAGTAATTTCTTCACCCAGAAACATTTGTTGTTAACATTTAGGTCTATAAACTTCCAGACTTTTATCCTGCTTGTTGTGAGTTGAATGTGTCTCCACAAATGATATGTTGAAATCCTCTCTCTTACCTATGAATGTGATCTTATGTGAAAATCAGGTATTTGCAGATGTAATCAAGTTTAAGATGAGATCATACTGAATTAGGGTGGGCCCTAATCCAATACTGGAAGAAGAGACAGAGACAGAGAGAAAGAGAGAAGAATGCCGTGGGAAGACACAGATGTATCGGGAGATGGCCATGTAAAGACTGAGGCAGGGTTTGGAGTCACGTATCTGCCAGCCAAGGACCAGCAACCACTAGAAGCCAGAAGAGGCAAGAATTCTCCCCCTAGAGCCTTCAGAGAGAGCATGGACCTGCCAACACCTTGATTTTTGACTTCTAGCTTTCATAATTGTGAGAAAATAAATTTATCTTGTTTTAACCTACTTAGTTTCTGTTGTTTTGTTATGGCACCCCTAGGAAATTGATTCCTAAGGGTCCCACTATTCATACAATTTAAATAAACTATTTGAAAATCAGTTAAAAAAACAGCATATTTGACAACCTTCCATGTCCATACTATCTACATCATTACTTTGTGAATCACTTGCAAAAGGAATGATTTCTTCAGAGCTTCAAAATTGTTTACTTCTTTTACTTTTCTGACTACAAGGATAGTATATGTTTTAGATAAACAAATGGTAGGGAAAATCTGTAAAGTAAGATTTAGTTGCCCTATGACCCCACACCTAGGCTCCTTTCCAAGATGTTCTCTATAAGCAGGTTTTAAAAATACGTTATTCCAGATTTAGTACCAAGAGAAATGTAACTGCCTTTTACTTTCGCTTACTCTCTCAATCAGAACTGCATACGTTTTATTGATGTACTCTATTAGCATAAGAATGCTTATTTGAAGCATTGTCTATAATGGCAAAATACCGGAAACTAATTGTATGTACACCAATAGCTGGATGCTTGAATAAATTGTGCTACATTCATAATAGACTATTTTCTTCAGCAATTAGAGAAGGAATGAGTTATAGCTATGTTAATTACTAGAAGGATATTCATGATGTATTGGTAAGTGAAATGTACACACACTCAATGAATATTGAGAAAAGTGTACAATAATACACAGTAGGTTATCTGGAGTTTGGAGCTGAGGAAGGACAAGGTTTATGTGTATTTGAAATTTTATTTCTTTTTAAAAAAGATCATTATATTATTCCATTCCATTGCTTGCAGTGAATGCATATTAATTTTATAATTCTGGAAGAATATTCGATTACAGAATGAAATATGCACAAATTTGGAAACCTTTTGTATAATGTGGATATATCAGTTGAAGAATATATTTGAAACATTATCATTTATTATGTTTTAAACTTATGATAAACACATTACATAAATGTAGAAAAAATAACACATTGCATAAGCCCTTGGTATTTAGGATCATAAACATAATAAATACATTTAATTTAGGAGTTCTCTTACAAAAACTTACTTGTAACACACACTTCCTTCATCAAAAGGACCTAATCATCACTCAATAATATAAATTATAAAATTTTATTTATTCAAAAATCCTCATTGATGACAGACAAAGATAGGGTACAATTACTTATCAGGAGGTTTTGTAATAGCTTAGGGTACAATTACTTATCAGGAGGTTTTGTAATAGCATTTGCAGAAACCAAATAAAAGGATGTTACACAGGGCTCTTTTGAGAGGCTCTTCAGGGTCATTTACTTGTTCTTCCTGTGTGTTTCCTTTTCAGATTTCTATTTCAGCATGTAATTTTGAAGTAAGTCCTGATTATAGAAAATGGTCATTGTTCCACAAAATTTATGACATTTTAGCAAATAAAATAGCCTCTGTCACAGTAATTTTCTTCCTGCCAACACATTGCTATCATCACAGTCTTCACTTTAATTTACCATGGAGACTATAACAGTGTCAATATTTTTCCAGTCTGTTAAAGACTTAGTAAATGATTGAGAACTGTCATAATGTATATGTTACAAGTGGTGCTGCCATGATGCCCATAAGATTGTCTGAAGTAGCTTTCTCACTGGTCATGATCACAGCTTAGCAAGTCACAATGTTTTTCTGTATCACACATCAAGTCATTAATTAAATGTTTCCTGTGTGCCAGGAACTGTGTTAAGCATTGTACAAGCATATTATTACTCACACTTTAAACCATGGCTCAGGGTTTAAACCATTTGTCACGTAGCAAATGGAAGAGCTAGGGCTAAAATTTAGTTTGTGACTCCAGGTGTACTCTTTAACTACAAGATATACTACATCCAGTAGTATCTGAGGTATAAATACTGGAGTTCCACAAGTATCTGGTTCTCCTCCATTTAACGGGTACTGGAAAACTATAATTCCTAGCCCTTTTATAATTAGTCAGAGTCATATAACTGGTTCTGGCCAAAGGTCTGTTAACAGAAATGATGTATTTAGTTTCCGGGTTGCAACATTTAATTGATAATGTGAAACTCTCTTAGCATCTCTCTTTCCTAGTTGCAGCGGTGGAGGAGGGCCTGTGTTGAGATGCTGGAGTTTTAAATTTGAAGTAGCTTTATTACTTAGTCACCATCTAGAGGGCAGACACTCAGGAGAGTTGCCTCAATCCACAGTGTAATTTGTATGAGTCAGAAACATGCTTTTGTTGTGTTAAACCACTGAGATTATAGGACTGTTTGTTACCATAGCATAGCTTAGCCTATTCTGATTAATTCAGAAATTGATACTGAAAGTGGAGTATTTTAACAAATCCCTAAAACGTGACATTGGCTAAGTGGTTTTGTGGCAGGATTTTGCAGTGGCAAAAATTTGGTATAACTGTCACCTGCAATGAACACAACACATAAAATTAGAGAACTTGTAACTCTAGAAGAAAAAATTGTGAAACAAAAATGTTAGTAGAAAAGAGCCTGGAAAACAAAATGTTAGCAGTGTTAATAGGAGTGATAGTAGTGCTTGTTGATTGCCGCTGGCTTTGATTGGCAAGACAGTACAAGAGTGAGGTGAGATCAGAAAGAATTAGCTGATTTGCATGCATAAATAAAGGGAAATAGAGAGTAAAGAAACTTCAAAGCTTGTATGTTTGAGAAAACCCACTGAGTTTCAACTTCAAACTGTAAAAAAAAAAAAAGATTTAGAGAGCTTTTGGGAAAAAATTAGACTAATGGTGTGACACCCCATAAACCTTTTAGTTAAATAAAATTACTCGAGGCAAAGATTATCTTAAGGATATAGTCTTCCCATAGAAGACTAACAGTCTCAGGTTAATCCACATTGAAGGTAGAGGGAGATACGGGGGGCAAGAAAGCAAACAAATGAAAAAACGGGCTATAAATCTGACAGCTTTGCCTGCAAAAGAATTCTTGGTGTGGTTATTCACACATGGAGCTGACTGAAACCAAGCCTATTAAGGTTTTGAGACAATTGAACTGTTAAATCATGAGCCTAAACTAAGAAAGCCTGTGACAAAGACTTAAAATAATCTTTGAGCTGCCAGAATTAAAACAATTTAGGCCATCAGACACAATGTAAGCCATCAGACTTAAATGTAGGCCATCAGACTTAAAACAATCCTTAGTCAATCAAAATTCTGTAGGCAAGAAGCAGGCTGAGAGAAATACATATCCCACAAGAGGACATATTCCATAATGCTCACTTTAGTTACAGCTGAGGAAGATAACGGAAAAGGAAGAACTTACCAAGAGGGCGAATTATGGGTCCACAGAGAACAATGAACAAGAGAACTGCTACAAAGAAAATAATCAAGACCTAATAAATGAATATCTCTAACCTCACTGGATAAGAGATATTCACAATGCCTGCTATAATTTGCCTCTGTGAATGAGAGTATTCATCGTGGTTACTCCATCCTTGTTTCATCATTGCATATTGGGTGAGTGGGGGACAGATTACCTATCTTTTTAGTTTATAGGTCTCAGAACCAACGGAAATCACAACTTGACCTGATGGAGAGTATTGTAAGTCACCTGGAGATTCTGGACTTTTAAATTGTGACTGAATGGAGTTTGTGGTGTCTTCCTTGGAGAAAAGGTGAGTGAGTTTTCCCTGTGGGAAGAATGAAGTAAATATTTTGTGGACTATGATAGAGATAACTGTGTTCAACAATATCTATTTCTCGTTTGCTTCCTGGGCATATAGAATATCACACTTACCATCTCTTTTAGAGTCACATGACCAGTATGACATTCACTACTTGGCAGGAGCATTTAGTTGCTTTTGTGTTCTCGCTTCCTTTTTTTGTGGCAAAAAGATGAGGTCTTGGATTGAGATAGCAGTGCCAAAACTCGAAGCAGCTTAGCTTGTGAGTCACCATTTGGAGGAGAACTGCCCTACAGAGCCAATTGAACATGCTGAGATTTTTGGGTTGTTTGTTACCAAGACCTGTTCTATTATTTTTGTCAACAGATATGAAACAATTGTTTTTTTAAAAAAATAAAAAATTTAGTATAAAAACAAATGGAAAAGATTGTTAAATATTTCCTAAACAACTTCTAACAATAGGTATCTCCTATGCTCTACAAACTAACCCAGGCACACACAGAAACGTACACAGATATTCAATTATTCTTATAAAGTAGTACAACCTTAACACAAAACTGATAAAGATAACTCAGAAAAACAGACTAATTGCATTTTTGAATAGAGGTACATAAACCCTTAATAAATGTTGGCAAATATTGTGAATTAACCAACATAACCTCCATTCTACCCTTCTAATTATAGTTAGGGTTCTGATAGCAAATTAGTTTCTGTCAATTAGATAGACGTCTTATATTTGTAAGGTGGAAGTGAGATGGAGGACATCTTTCTGCTACTATTGCTGCTGGCAAGGTCAAAGATAAGAGAATGGCAGCTGTGGCTGGACTCAGTATTCCAGAGTCTGGTCGCCAGTTTTATGAGTATGTAAAGGCAATTACAGAGGCCAGTTTAGCATCCTATTGTTTAGTTCCTAGTTTCATGGGTGTAGGAAGTAGTTGTGGGTGGCAACAGTAGCGGCTTCCCTTGAATTTAATGATGCAGTGGCAGCACCCTGATTTCCACCCTCTAGCTATTACAATAATTTTATAAGCACCTAAGTTCCTTTATTAAGTTTCTTTCTTCTTGAACTATGTAGAATGGCCTCTATTTCTACTTTGACTTGGTAGTATGTGTTCTTGAACTGCAGAGATTTGCATCAGCTCAGAATCAGTGTCCAGTGATACCCTTAAGGTTTGGCTATTTCCCTTCTCCTTTGTACACTTGGCCCATTAAATAGTCACAGATTGATAGGCTAGGGGAAATATTTATTGTATATACTTATAGCAGTATTATAGGATCCTGCTTCCAGGGTAATTGGCCTTCCCTTCATTCAATGGGCTCTGGGCTTTAAAATGGCCCAGGTTTGGGAACTGTGAAAGAGCCTGTGACTTTCTATTGTGGTGACCTAAGTCATGCCTCTGTTCACCAGACTTAATTTTTTTTTTTTTTTTTTGGTATGCAGACCAAATAGAACCTTAGAATGCTGCCCATCTATTTTAGTCTTAGAGTTACCATAATCAATTAGCCACTGCAAAAGGTCGGCAAAGGTTCTGTCACTTGTCCTCTACCGGTTCAGGATCCTATGATACCCATTGAAATTCAGAAGCCTATTTCTGTGGCAGCAGTTACCTAGCCTCCCAGAGTGCAACCGCTATAGTGATATTATAGTACTCTCCTCTCCAATAATTTCTCAATTTTTGGTGAAGAAAGTGTCATTTGGGTCCTTTTGGGGGACATAGTTGGCAAGTTAGTGGGTTATACATGATAAACCCTTTCGCCATTCTTATCTTTCTAATTCTTTGGCTTACTTCCTCTACATTATATCAAGGAATTTATGGTAACACCATTTAGTGGTATACACCTTTGAGTATGGGTGTGGCAGGCACATTCAGCACTCCAAATCACAATTGCACCACCTTATCTCTGACTTGTCCTACACATGTCAGCCAGCCTCTGTCCTTGGCTACTCCAGTGTTTGCACAATGGGCCTAGGAATGGAAAAGCCACAGTGGTAAGAATGGAGGCTATACATGGGCTGGGAAGCATGGACTACTCACCAAGGCCATCCAGCATCTTGATGGCAGGTTGATTACTTCAGACCTTCCTACCATGAAAAATGCAATGATTTGTCCTTAACAGCATTGATACTTTCTCCATATATGGGTTTAGTTTCCTTTCCCTGGCCTCGATATTTCTGTTGGCATCATAATTTGAAGCTTACAAAATGCCTGATTTGTGACAGGGATATTCCATAACACTGTCTTAGATGAAAGGACCCATTTTACACTGAAGGAAGTGTGGCCATGTGCACCTAATCATAGGATCCACTGATCCTATAATTTAACATATAACTTAGCACCAGGTGATCCAATAAATCAATTGAATGGCCTGTTAATGGCTCAGCTAAGGCAACAGATAGAGGATAATACCTTGCAGAGTTGGAATACTGTCCTCCAGGATGAGGTATATGTACTCATATATTAATAACGGATATGCACTGCTGTGTTTCTAATACCTAGACTCCATAGGTCTGGGAATTGATCCAATAACCTACTTACAGAATTTGCGCTTTTTGTTTCTACATACTCAGGCTCTGCTAAATTAGAGGTTCTGCTTTTCAAGGAGAAATGCTCCCATCAGGGGGCACTTTAAGAGTTCTACCAAACCTGAAGCTACAATTACCTCTTGATCAGTTTCAGCTCCTCATTTTAGTGGACCAGGAGGCAAAGAAAGGAGTTACTCTGCTGGCAGAGATAATTGTCTCTGATTATCATTAGGATTAGGGTTGCTGCTACATAATGAAGGCAAGGGTCACAACGAGTGTGTAGAAAAATTGTTGTGTTGACTTGTAAAGAAAATAGTAATTTTAACATAACCATTGAAATAAGAAAATAATTTATAATGAGATATTTAATAATCTCCCACTACATAACTACATATAGCTTCCACATACCACTCCATTTTTAACCAGTGATATATTCCTGGTGGATATCTTTCAACATTTGTCAGGACAAAATCCATGTGATACTGAAATATCTGTGGTGTAAGGGTTGGTTTATTTTTTCATAGAAAATATGGAACATATGCAGCTTATCAATATGTAGATATTTACTTTCCAGATCACTTCATGAGCATCCATGCCAAAATAAATATGCATTTATTTATATTCAATTCAAGCTCTAAGCCTCAGGGAATGCATTATGGTGAGCATAAATGGGTGAAATTGACAATCTTTCTAAATTCTTCCAATAGGTCCTTCACTATAGGATTATATGGGGTTTCTAGAAGCTGAAAAACTTGCTAATATCCCATAGCCAAACCCTCATAGTTTTAATAATGGTATTGCAGATTATAAATATTTTGTTCCATGTTATCACTAATGTTTCTTATGAGTTCACTATTTTGAGCTTGTTCTAGGTACTGAGCTAGCCCTGCATATGAGGCTCGACTTGAAGTTGTCAAATAGCAAAATGATGATTTATGGTAACTGGAGCAACTTTGCTACTTGTTGATACAGTTGAACCTTGGTAACCCACTTGGACTTCAGAAAATTGAGAGAACTCTAGAATCTAAACATAGCCAAATGAAATAGTGTTAATCTTTACTAATGATAGTAACATTTTCAAGGTTAATATCTTGTATGTTTACAAGTAGTCTCTAATTTGGAAATAACTATGGCATTAAAATTTTGCCTTGATAGCTGTAATAATGGACTTTTTAAATTACACTTTAAATTCTAGGGTATATGTGCACGGCATGTAGGTTTGTTACATAGGTATACAATTATAAATCATACTACTATATTGTTCCTATCTTTACGCTTGTGTGTATTCAATGTTTAGCTCCCACTTATAAGTGAAAATATACAATATTTGGTTTTCTGTTCTTGTGTTGGTTCACTTAGGGTAATGGCCTTCAGTTCCATCCATGTTGCTGCAGAGGACATGATTTTATTCTTTTTTATGGCTGTGTAGTATTCTATGGTGTATATGTACCACATTTTCTTTATCCAATCCACTGTTGATGGGCACCTGGGTTGATTCCATGTCTTTGTTATTGCAAATAGTGCTGCAATGAATATATGGGTGCATGTGTCTTTTTGATAGAATGAATTATTTTCCTTTGGGTATGTACCCAGTAGTGGGATTTCTGGGTCGAATGATAGTTCTATTTTAAGTTGAGAAATCTCCAAACTGCTTTCCACAATGGCTGAACTAGTTTGTATTCCTACCAGCAGCATATTAGTGTACCTTTTTGTCTACAGCCTTGCCAGGATCTGTTGTTTTTTGAATTTTTAATAATAGCAATTCTGACTGGTGGGAGATGGTGTCTTGTTGTGGTTTTGATTTGCACTTCTCTGATTATTAGTGATGTTGACCTTTTTATATGATTTTTGACCACTTGTATGTCTTCTTTAGAGAAGTATCTGTTCATGTCCTTTGCCCATTTTTTAATTAGATTTTTTTTGGGTTTTGCTTGTTGACTTGTTTAACCTCCTAGTAGATTCTGGATTTTAGACTTCTGTCAGGCGCATAGTTTGCAAATATTTTCTCCCATTGTGTAGGCTGTCTGTTTACTCTGTTGACAATTTCTTTTGCTGTGCAGAAACTCTTTGGTCTAATTAGGCCCCACTTGTCAATTTTTATTTTTGTTGCAATTGATTCTAGGGACTTAGCCACAAATTCTTCGCCAAGGCCTATGTTGAGAAGGGTACTTCCTAGGTTTTCTACTAGGATTTTTATAGTGTGAGGTCTTGCATTTAAATCTTTAATCCATTTTGAGTTAATTTTTACTTATGGTGAGGGCTAGGGGTCCAGTTTCATTCTTCTGCATATGGCTAGCCAGTTATTGCCACCCAATTTATTGAATAGGGAGTCCTTTTCCCATGCTTGAAGTAATACAGTTTTAATGTATTGTTTATAATACAGCATTTACTAATTTCTCACTCCATAGCTTTCTATGCATATCCCATTTTACTCCTAGTATCAACTGCATGGGTATCATTCAAATACATTTGTCATATACAAAGAAAAATACACAAACCTTAAGATTCCACTGAAATGCAAGGTATGGGGTGGTTTATTTTGTTTTATTAACTTTGTCATATTAATTTATTTTCATATTTCATCATTAGAACATTCTTTGTCCATGACTATGAAACCAGTTACTCTTCAGAACACTTTATAGACAGCCACCCATTCCAATATGTATATATTGCTAGACAGATATGTAGACATATAGATATAGGTAGTTTATTTTAAAATGAACCTCTGGAAACCATAAATAATGACTTGTGGGAAGAATTAATTGCTGCTAATTGGAATCTTGATTTTTTAATGTGAGATTCAAATTTATCTAACAGTATTTTCTGTGTTCATTTTACTCCATTCTGCTCTTCATCATGTTTTTAGCCAATGCCATATTATTTAAAAGCATGTATGACAGACCAACTGTGTACTATGGTGCCTGCTACTGCTAGTACCTCCTTAGTAGACACCTTTGATCAATAAATATCTAGGAGGTTAAAAGTGGTAGTTCATGTTGAGCCTAACTAAATATTGCCTAGGTAGGCAAATATCAGTTGCAGTAACTGGAGCAACTTTGCTGCCAGTTGATACAATTGGTTCCTGGCAGCCTCATGTATTCCACTCAATCATTGGGTATTAAGCTTGGGTTATAGAATAGTGATTTTTAAATATTTTAAAACTAGACTTTATTTTTAAGAGCAGTTTAAGGTTTATAGGAAAATTTAGTGGAGGTTACAGAGGTTCTCCACTCATGTATAACCTCACCCATTATCAACATACTCCACCAGAGTGGTACATCTGTTAAGTTGACAAATCTACATTAATGCATCATTATTGCCCAGAGCCCATAGTTTACATCAGGGCTCTCTCCATACATTCTATCGGCTTGGACAAATGTATAATGACATATATTTATCATTATAATATCATACAGAGTATTTTTAGTGCCATAAAATTCCTGTGTACTCCACCTATACACCCCTTTCTGTAGCTTAACACCTGGCAACCACTGATTTTTTACTATCTCCATAGTTTTGCCTTATGTAGAACATCATGTAAGTGAAATCATACAGTATGTAGCCTTTTCATATTGGCTTATTTCACTTACATATGAATTTAAGCTTCTTCCATGTCTTTTCACGGCTTCATAGCTCATTCCTTTTTAACACTGAATAATAATCCCTTGTCTGCATGTGTCACAGTTTGTCTTTTCACCTATTGAAAACCATCTTGGTTATTTTCAAGTTTTGGCAACTATGAATAAACTGGCTATGAACATCCATGGGCAGGTTTTTGTGTGGACACAAGTTTTCAACTCCTTTGGATAAATACCAAGGAGCATGATTGCTGAATTGTATGCTAAGAGTATGTTGAGTTTTATAAGAAACTGCTAAACTGTTTTCCAAAGTGGCTATACCATTTTGCATTCCTGCCAGCAATGTATGAAAGTTCCCATTGCTCCACATCCTCACCAGCATTTGGTGTTTCAGTGTTCTGGATTTTGGCCATACTAATAGGTATATGGTGATATTGCATTGTTGCTTTAATTGGGATTTTTAAATTGGGATGATATGTCATGGGGAGCAGCTTTTCATATACTTATTTCCATTTGTACAGCTTCTTTGGTGAGGTGTCTGTGTAAGTCTTTAGCCAATTTTTAAATTGGGCTGTTCATTTTCTTATTGTTGAGTTTTAAGCGTTCTTTGAATGTTTTGGAGAACAGCCTTTTCTCAGATGTCTTTTGCAAATATTTTTTCCCAGCCTCTGGCTTGTTTTTCATTCTCTTGACAGTATCATTCACAGAACAGAAATTTTTAATTTTAATGCATTCTAGCTTACCAATTCTTTCTTTCGTGGATTGTATCTTTGGTTATGGAACAGTGGTGTTTAAATTTTTAAAAATTAAACTACTTTAAGAGCAGCTAAAGATTAACAGAAAAACTGAGTGGAAGGTACAGAAGATTCCCAAATACTCCCTTCCCCATACATGCATAACCTCTCTTATTATCAACTTCTTTCACCAGAGTGGTACATTTGTTAAACTGAAAAACTTACATTAATGCATCATTATTGCCCAGAGTCCACACTTTGCGTTACAGCTCTCCAAATCCAAAAAGCCATTGCCAAACCTAAGGTTATCTTGAGTTTTTCCTACACATTTTTAGGAATTTTATAGTTTTGCATTTTGTATTTAGCTCTGTGATCCATTTTGAGTTAGTTTTTGAGAAGGGTTTAAGTTCTGTGTCTGAATTTATTTATTTATTTATTTATTTTGTATATGAGTATCCAGTTCTTCCAGCATTATTGGTTGAAAACCTTATCTTTTCTTCCTATGTTTGTATTGCCTTTTCTCTTTTGTCAAAGATCACTTTACTATTAATATATCTATGTGGGTCTATTTCTGGGCTCCCTATTCTCCTCCATTGGTCTGTTCATTTATTCTTCCAACAATACCACACTGTGTTGATTGCTGCAGCTTTACAATGAGTCTTGAAGTTGGTTAGTGTCAGTTCTCCAACTTTGTTCTTCTCTTTTAATATTGTGTTGGCTACCCTGGATCTTTTGCTTCTCTCTATAAATGTTAGAATCAGTCTGTCAAAATATATAGAATAACTTCCTAGAATCTTGATTGTGACTGCATTGAATCTGTAGATCAAGTTGGGTAAAACTGACATCATAACAATATTGAGTGTTCCTATCCATGAGCATAGAATATCACTCCATTTATTTAGTTCTTTAAATTCTTTTAATAGTTTTCCTCATATAGAAGTTATACATATTTTGTTAGTTTCATACCTAAGTATTTCATTTTGGGGGGTGCTAATGTAAGTAGTATTGTATTTTTAATTTCAAATTCCACTTGTTTATTGCTGGTATATAGGGAACTGATTTACTTTTGTATTATATATTAACCCTGTGCCTTGGAACTTCACTATAATTGCTTGTTAGTTCCAGGAGTTTTTCGTTGAGCATTTTGGGTTTTTACCATAGACAATAATGTCATCTATGAATATAGTTTTATTTCTTACTTCCCAATCAGCATATCTTAATTTCCTTTTCTTGTCTTATTGCATTGGCCAGAGCTTCCAGTATGATGTTGACTAGGAGTGGTGAGAGGAGTTACCCTTGCCTTGTTCCTGAACTTAGTGGGAAAACTTCTAGTTTTTTACAATTAAGTATGGTGTTAGCTGTAGGTTTCTGTAGATATTCTTTATCAAGTTGAGAAAGTTCCTCTCTGTTCCTAGTTTAGTGAGAGTTTTTAATCATGAAAAGCATTTGTCAAATGCTTTTACTGAGATTTTAGGGGGGTGGAGCCAAGGTGGCCGAATAGGAACAGCTCTAGTCTACAGCTCCCAGTGTGAACGATGCAGAAGACAGGTAATTTCTGCATTTCCAACTGAGGTGCCGGGTTCATCTCACTGGGGAGTGTCAGACAGTGGGTGCAGGACAGTGGGTGCAGTGCACTGAGCTTGAGCCAAAGCAGGGCGAGGCATCGCCTCACCCGGGAAGCACAAGGGGTCAGAGAATACCCTTTCCTAGTCAAAGAAAGGGGTGACAGATGGCACCTGGAAAATCAGGTCACTCCCACCCTAATACTGCGCTCTTCTAATGGTCTTAGCAAATGGCACACCAGGAGATTATATCCTGTGCCTGGCTCAGAGGGTCCTATGCCCATGGAGCCTCACTCGTTGCTAGCACAGCAGTCTGAGATCAAACTGCAAGGCAGCAGCGAGGCTGGGGGAGGGGTGCCCGCCATTCCTGAGGCTAGATTAGGTAAACAAAGTGACCCGGAAGCTCAAACTGGGTGGAGCCCACCGCAGCTCAAGGAGGCCTGCCTGCCTCTGTAGACTCCACCTCTTAGGGAAGGACATAGCCAAAAAAAGGCAGCAGGAAACTCTGCAGACTTAAATGTCCCTGTCTGACAGCTTTGAAGAGAGTAGTGGTTCTCCCAGCACGCAACTGGAGATCTGAGAATGGACAGACTGCCTCATCAAGTGGGTCCCTGAACCCCGAGTAGCCTAACTGGGAGGCACCCCCCAGCAGGGGCAGACTGACACCTCACATGGCTGGGTACTCCTCTGAGACAAAACTTCCAGAGGAATGATCAGGCAGCAACATTTGCTGTTCATCCATATCCACTGTTCTGCAGCCTCCGCTGCTGATACCCAGGCAAACAGGGTCTGGAGTGGACCTCCAGCAAACTCCAACAGACCTGCAGCTGAGTGTCCTGACTGTTAGAAGGAAAACTAACAAACAGAAAGGACATCCACACCAAAACCCCAACGTTTGTTACCATCATCAAGGACCAAAGGTAGATAAAACCACAAAGTTGGGGAAAAAACAGAGCAGAAAAACTGGAAACTCTAAAAATCAGAGTGCCTCTCCTCCAAAGGAGTGCAGCTCCTCACCAGCAACTGAACAAAGCTGGATAGAGAATGACTTTGACGAGTTGAGAGAAGAAGGCTTCAGATGATCAAACTACTCCAAGCTAAAGGAGGAAGTTCGAACCCAAGGCAAAGAAGTTAAAAACCTTGAAAAAAAATTAGACGAATGGCTAACTAGAATAACCAATGCAGAGAAGTCCTTAAAGGACCTGAAGGAGCTGAAAACCAAGGCACAAGAACTACGTGACAAATGCACAAGCCTCAGTAGCTGATTAGATCAACTGGAAGAAAGGGTATCAGGGACGGAAGATCAAATGAATGAAATGAAGCGAGAAGAGAAGTTTAGAGAAAAAAGAATAAAAAGAAATGAACAAAGCCTCCAAGAAATATGGGACTTTGTGAAAAGACCAAATCTACGTCTGATTGGTGTACCTGAAAGTGACAGGGAGAATGGAACCAAGTTGGAAAACACTCTGCAGGATACTATCCAGGAGAACTTCCCCAATCTAGGAAGGCAGGCCAACATTCAAATTCAGGAAATACAGAGAATGCCACAAAGATACTCCTCGAGAAGAGCAACTCCAAGACACATAATTGTCAGATTCACCAAAGTTGAAATGAAGGAAAAAATATTAATAGCAGCCAGAGAGAAAGGTCAGGTTACCCACAAAGGGAAGCTCATCAGACTAACAGCTGGTCTCTCGGCAGAAACTCTACAAGCCAGAAGAGAGTGGGGGCCAATATTCAACATTCTTAAAGAAAAGAATTTTCAACCCAGAATTTCATATCCAGCCAAACTAAGTTTAATAAGTGAAGGAGAAATAAAATCCTTTACAAACGAGCAAATGCTGAGAGGTTTTGTCACCACCAGGCCTGCCCTACAAGAGCTCCTGAAGGAAGTACTAAACATGGAAAGGAACAACCAGTACCAGCCACTGCAAAAACATGCCAAATTGTAAAGACCATCGAGGCTAGGAAGAAACTGCATCAACTAACGAGCAAAATAACCAGCTAACATCATAATGACAGGATCATATTCACACATAACAATATTAACCTTAAATGTAAATGGGCTAAATACTCCAATTAAAAGACACAGACTGGCAAATTGGATAAAGAGTCAAGACCCATCAGTGTGCTGTATTCAGGAGACCCATCTCACATGCAGGGACACACATAGGCTCAAAATAAAGGGATGGAGGAATATTTACCAAGCAAATGGAAAACAAAAAAAGGCAGGGGTTGCAATCCTAGTCTCTGATAAAACAGACTTTAAACCAACAAAGATCAAAAGAGACAAAGAAGGCCATTATATAATGGTAAATGGATCAATTCAACAAGACGAGCTAACTATCCTAAATGTATATGCACTCAATACAGGAGCACCCAGATTCATAAAGCAACTCCTTAGAGACCTACAAAGAGACTTAGACTTCCACACAATAATAACGGAAGACTTTAACACCCCACTGTCAACATTAGATAGGTCAATGAGACAGAAAGTTAACAAGGATATCCAGGAATTGAACTCAGCTCTGCACCAAGCAGACCTAATAGACATCTATAGAAATATCGACCCCAAATCAACAGAATATACATTCTTATCTGCACCACACCACACCTATTCCAAAATTGACCACATAGTTGGAATTAAAGCACTCCTCAGCAAATGTAAAAGAACAGAAATTATAACAAACTGTCTCTCAGACCACAGTGCAATCAAACTAGAACTCAGGATTAAGAAACTCACTCCAAACCACTCAACTACATGGAAACTGAACAACCTGCTCCTGAATGACTACTGGGTACATAATGAAATGAAGGCAGAAATAAAGATGTTCTTTGAAACCAATGAGAACAAAGACACAACATACCAGAATCTCTGGGACAGATTCAAAGCAGTGTGTAGAGGGAAATTTATAGCACTAAATTCCCACAAGAGAAAGCAGGAAAGATCTAAAATTGACACCCTAACATCACAATGAAAAGAACTAGAGAAGCAAGGGCAAACACATTTAAAAGCTAGCAGAAGGCAAGAAATAACTAAGATCAGAGCAGAACTGAAGGAAATAGAGACACAAAAAACCCTTCAAAAAATCAATGAATCCAGGAGCTGGTTTTTGGAAAAGATTAACAAAATTGATAGACCGCTAGCAAGACTAATAAAGAAGAAAAGAGAGAAGAATCAAATAGATGCAATAAAAAATGATAAAGGGGATATCACCACTGATCCCACAGAAATACAAAGTACCATCAGAGAATATTATAAACACCTCTACACAAATAAACTAGAAAATCTGGAAGAAATGGATAAATTCCTCGACACATACACCCTCCCAAGACTAAACCAGGAAGAAGTTGAATCCCTGAATAGACCAATAACAGGTTCTAAAATTGAGGCAATAATTAACAGCTTACCAACCAAAAAAAGTCCAGGACCAGATGGATTCACAGCTGAATTCTACCAGAGGTACAAGGAGGAACTGGTACCATTCCTTCTGAAACTATTCCAATCAATAGAAAAAGAGGGAATCCTCCCTAATCATTTTATGAGGCCAGCATCATCCTGATACCAAAGCCGGGCAGAGACACAACAAAAAGAGATAATTTTAGACTAATATCCCTGATGAACATTGATGCAAAAATCCTCAATAGGATACTGGCAGACCGAATCCAGCAGCACAGCAAAAAGCTTATCCACCATGATCAAGTGGGCTTCATCCCTGGGATGCAAGGCTGGTTCAACATATGAAAATCAATAAACGTAATCATGCATATAAGCAGAACCAATGACAAAAACCACATGATTATCTAAATAGATGTAGAAAAGGCCTTTGACAAAATTCAACAACCTTCATGCTAAAAACTCTCAATAAACTAGGTATTGATGGGACGTATCTCAAAATAATAAGAGCTATCTATGACAAACCCACAGCCAATATCATACTGAATGGGCAAAAACTGGAAGCATTCCCTTTAAAAACTGGCACAAGACAGGGATGCCCTCTCTCACCACTCCTATTCAACATAGTGTTGGAAGTTCTGGCCAGGGCAATTAGGCAGGAGAAGGAAATAAAGGGTTTTCAATTAGGAAAAGAGGAAGTCATATTGTCCCTGTTTGCAGATGACATGATTGTGTATCTAGAAAACCCCATCTTCTCAGCCCAAAATCTCCTTAAGCTGATAGGCAACTTCAGCAAACTCTCAGGATACAAAATCAATGTGCAAAAATCACAAGCATTCTTACACACCAATAACAGACAAACAGAGAGCCAAATCATGAGTGAACTCCCATTCACAATTGCTTCAAAGAGAATAAAATACCTAGGAATCCAACTTACAAGGGACGTGAAGGACCTCTTGAAGGAGAACTACAAACCACTGCTCAATGAAATAAAAGAGGATACAAACAAATAGAAGAACATTCTATGCTCATGGGTAGGAAGAATCAATATCATGAAAATGGCCATACTGCCCAAGGTAATTTATAGATTCAATGCCATCCCCATCAAGCTACCAATGACTTTCCTCACAGAATTGGAAAAAACTACTTTAAAGTTCATATGGAACCAAAAAAGAGCCCACATTGCCAAGTCAATCCTAAACCAAAAGAACAAAGCTGGAGGCATCATGCTACCTGACTTCAAACTATACAACAAGGCTATAGTAACCAAAACAGCATGGTACTGGTACCACAACAGAGATATAGACCAATGGAACAGAACAGAGGCCTCACAAATAATGCCGCATATCTACAACTGTCTGATCTTTGACAAACCTGACAAAAACAAGAAATGGGGAAAAGATTTCCTATTTAATAAATGGTGCTGGGAAAACTGGCTAGCCATAGGTAGAAAGCTGAAACTCGATCCCTTCCTTACACCTTATACAAAAATTAATTCAAGATGGATTAAACATTTAAATGTTAGACCTAAAACCATAAAAACCCTAGAAGAAAACCTAGGCATTACCATTCAGGACATAGGCATGGGCAAGGACTTCATGTCTAAAACACCAAAAGCAATGGCAACAAAAGCCAAAATTGACTAAAGAGCTTCTGCACAGCAAAAGAAACTACCATCAGAGTGAACAGGCAACCTACAGAACGGGAGGAAATTTTTGCAATCTACTCATCTGACAAAGGGCTAATATCCATAATCTACAATGAACTCAAATTTACAAGAAAAAAACAAACAGCCCCATCAAAAAGTGGGCGAAGGATATGAACAGACACTTCTCAAAAGAAGACATTTATGCAGCCAAAAGACACATGAAAAAATGCTCATCATCACTGGCTATCAGGGAAATGCAAATCAAAACCACAATGAGATACCATCTCACACCAGTTAGAATGGTGATCATTAAAAAGTCAGAAAACAACAGGTGCTGGAGAGGATGTGGAGAAATAGGAACACTTTTACACTGTTGGTGGGACTGTAAACTAGTTCAACCATTGTGGAAGTCAGTGTGGCAATTCCTCAGGGATCTAGAACTAGAAATACCATTTGACCCAGCCATCCCATTACTGGGTATATACCCAAAGGATTATAAAACATGCTGGTATAAGGACACATGCACGCGTATGTTTATTGCGGCACTATTCACAATAGCAAAGACTTGGAACCAACCCAAATATCCAACAATGATAGACTGGATTAAGAAAATGTGGCACATATACACCATGGGATACTATGCAGCCATAAAAAATGATGAGTTCATGTCCTTTGTAGGGACGTGGATGAAGGTGGAAACCATCATTCTCAGCAAACTATCGCAAGGACAAAAAACCAAACACTGCATGTTCTCACTCATAGGTGGGAATTGAACAATGAGAACACATGGACACAGGAAGGTGAACATCACACACTGGGGCCTGTTGTGGGGTGAGGGGAGAGGGGAGGGATAGCATTAGGAGATATACCTAACGTTAAATGATGAGGTAATGGGTGCAGGACACCAACATGGCACATGTATACATATGTAACAAACCTGCACATTGTGCACATGTACCCTAAAACTTTAATAAAAAAATGCTTTTACTGCATCTATTGATATGATCATGTGATTTTTCTTCTTTGTCTTATTGATGTGATAGATTATGTTGAAGTGATTTTCAAATGTTGAACCAGCCTTGCATACCTGAGATAAATTCTACTTGGTGGTGGTGTATACGTCTTTTTACACATTATTGGGCTTAATTGGCTAATATTTTGTTGAGGATTTTGCAACAGTGTCTAAGAGAGATGTTGGTGTGAAGTTGTTTTCTTAGATTGTCTGTGTCTGCCTTGGTGTTAGGATGATGTTGGCTTTGTAGAATGAGTTAAGAAGTATGTCCCCTGCTTTTATCTTTTAAAGGAGATTATAAAGAATTGTTATAACTGTTCCTTAAATGTTTGGTAGAATTCTCTAGTGAACCCATCTGAGCCTGGTGCTTTCTGTTTTAGATGGTTATTAATTATTGATTCAATTTCTTTAATCGATATAAGCCTATTCATATTGTCTATTTCTTCTTGTGTGAGTTTTGGCAGATTGTGTTTTTCAAGGAATTAACCCACTTCATCTATTATCAAATTTGACCTATTTATCATTATGTTATGCCCATCTTTATTCCTGATAATTTTCTGTGGTCTAAAGTCAGTTGTATATGAAATTAACATAGGTTCTTTTGTTTTCTTTTGATTAGTGTTGGCATGGTATATCTTTCTCCATCTATGTACTTTTAATCTATATGTATTTTTATATTAAAAATGAGTTTCTTTTAGACTACATATAGTCTACAAGTGTCTTATTTCTTGGTCTACTCTTTCTTTTTTAAAAACCTTATATTTTAGGTTCAGAGGTACATGTGCAGGTTTGTTGTATAGATAAACACATGTCATAGGGGTTTGTTGTACAGATAATTTCATCACCTAGGTATTAAACCTAGTACCCAATAGTTATTTTTCCTGCTCCTCTCCCTTCTCCTACCCTCTACTCTCAGGTAGGCCCCAATGTCTGTTGTTTCTTTGTGTCTACATTTTCTCATCTTTTAGTCCCACTTATAAGTGAGAACACGCAGTATTTGGTTTTCTGTTCCTGTGTTAGTTTGCTAAGGATAATGGCCTCCAGCTCCATTCATGTTCCTGCAAAGAACATGATCTTGTTCTTTTAATTTCCACACAGTATTCCATGGTGTATATGTACCACATTTTCTTTCCATTCCCCATTGCTTGTTTTTGTCAGCTTTGTTAAAGATCAGATGGTTGTAGGTGTGCGGCCTTATTTCTGGGTTCTGGTCTCTTTATTCTGTTCCATTAGTCTATGTGTCTGTTTTTGTATCAGCATCGTGCTGTTTTGGTTACTGTACCCCTGTGGTATAGTTCAAAGTCAGGTAACGTGATGCTTCCAGCATTTTTTTTTTTTTCTTAGGATTGCCTTGGCTATTCAGGCTCTTTTTTGGTTCCATGTGAATTTTTAAATAGTTTGTCTAGTTCTGTGAAGAATGTCATAGGTAGTTTGATAGGAATAGCATTGAATCTATAAATTGCTTTCGACAGTATGGCCATTTTAATGATATTGATTCTTCCTATCCCTGAGCATGGGTCGTTTTTCTATGTTCTTCTGTTACCTCTGATTTCTTCATGCAGTGTTTTGTAGTTCTCCTTGCAGAGATCTTTCACCTCCCTGGTTAGCTGAATTCCTTGGTATTTTATTCTGTTTTTAGCATGAGATTCTTTTGTGAATGGGATTGCATTTCTGATATGGCTCTTGGCTTGACTCTTGTTGGTATAAAGGAATGCTAGTAATTTTTGTATGTTTATTTTGTATCCTGAAACTTTGCTGAAGTTCTTTATCAGCTTAAGGAGCTTTTGGGCCAAGACAATGAGGTTTTCTAGATATAGGATCATGTCGCCTACAAATAGGGATAGTTTGAGTTCCTCTCTTTTTATCTGGATGCTCTTTATTTCTTTCTCTTGCCTGATTTCTCTGGCCAGGACTTCCAATACTGTGTTTAACAGGAGTAGTGAGAGATGGCATCCTTGCTTTGTGCCAGGTTTCAAGGGGAATTCTTCCAGCTTTTTCCCATTCGGTATGATGTTGGCTGTGGGTTTGCCATAGAAACCTCTTGTTATTTTGAGGTATCTTCCTTCAATACCTAATTTATTGAGAGTTTTTAACATGAAGGGATGTTGAATTTTATCAAAAGCCTTTTCTGCATCTATTGAGATAATCATGTGGTTTTTGTCTCTAGTTCTGTTTATGTGATGAATCACATCTATTGATTTGTATATGTTGAACTGGCCCTGCACCCCAGGAATAAAGCCTACTTGATTATGGTGGGTAAGCTTTTTGATGTGCTGCTGAATTCAGTTTGTGTTGAGGATTTGTGCATCAATGTTCATCAGGGATATTGGCCTGAGGTTTTCTTTTTTTGTTGTGTCTCTGCCAGATTTTGTTATCAGGATGATGCTGGCCTCATAGAATGAGATGGAGAGGGGTCCCTCCTCCTCAATTTCTTTTTTTTCTTTTTTTATTATACTTTAAGTTCTAGGGTACATGTGCACAATGTGCAGGTTTGTTACATATGTATACATGTGCTATGTTGGTGTGCTGCACCCAGTAACTCGTCATTTAACATTAGGTGTATCTCAAAATGCTATCCCTCCCCCCTCTCCCTACCCCACAACAGGCCCCGGTGTGTGATGCTCCCCTTCCTGTGTCCATGTGTTCTCATTGTTCAATTCCCAATTTCTTGGAATAGTTTCAGTAGGAATGGTACAAGCTCTTCTTTGTACATCCGGTAGAATTTGGATGTGAATCCTTCTGGTCCCGAACTTTTTTGGTTGGTGAGCTATTTATTACTGATTCAGCTTCAGAGCTCATTGTTGGTCCGTTCAGGGTTTAACTTTCTTCCTAAGTTTCGATCTTCAGAGGGTGTATGTGTCCAGAAATTTATCCATTTCTTCTAAATCTTCTAGTTTGTGTGCATAGAGGGGTTCATAACATTCTCTGATGATTATTTGTATTTCTGTGAGGTGAGTGCTAATGTCCCCTCTGCTGTTTCCAATTATCTTTATTTGGATCTTCTCTCTTTTCTTCTTTATTAGTCTAGCTAATGGTCTAACTTTTTTTTTCTTTTTCCAAAAATAAACTTCTGGATTTGTTGATCTTTTGGATGTTTCTCTGTGTCTCAATCTCCTTCAGTTCAGCTCTGATTTTGGTTATTTCTTGTCTTCTGCTAGCTTTGGGGTTGGTCTTCTCTTGCTTCTTTAGTTCTTTTACTTGTAATATTAGGTTGTTAATTTGGGATCTTTCTAACTTTTTGATGTGGGCATTTATTGCTTTAAATTTCCCTCTTAACACTGCTTTACTTGTGTCCCAGAGATTCTGGTATGTTACTATCTTTGTTCTCATTAATTTCAAAGAACTTCTTGATTTCTGCCTTAATTTCATTATTTACCCAAAAGTCATTCAGAAACAGATTTTTTCATTTCCATGTTTTGAATGATTTTCTTAGTCCTGAATTCTATTTTTATTGTGCTGTGGTCTGAGAGTATAGTTGGTATGATTTTGGCTCTTTTGCATTTGCTGAGGATTGTTTCATATCCAATTGTACATTCAATTTTATATGCCACGTGGCAATGAGAAGAATGTATATTCTATTCTTTTGGGGGTACAGAGTTCTGTAAATGTCTATCAGATCCATTTGGTCCAGTTTGAGTTCAGGTCCTGAATATCCTTGTCAATTTTCTGCCTCAATGATCTCTCTAGTACTCTCAGTGGGTGACGAAGTTTCCTACTATTATTGTGTGGGAGTCTAAGTCTCTTTGAAGGTCTCTAAGAACTTGTCTTATGAATCTGGGCACTCCTGTGTTGGGTGCATATATATATAGGATAGTTATGTCTTCTTGTTGAATTGAACCCTTTACTGTTATGTAATGACCTTTTTTGTCTTTTTTGATCTTTGTTGGTTTAAAGTCTGTTTTGTCTGAAGTTAGGATTGCAATCCCTGCTTTTTTCTGTTTTCCATTTGCTTGGTAGATTTTTCTCCATCCCTTCGTTTTGAGCCAATATGTGTCATTGCATGTGAGATGGTTCCCTTGAAGACAGTATACCATTGGGTCTCGATTGTTTATCCAGCTTGCCACTCTGTGCCTTTTATTTGGGGCATATAGCACGTTTACCTTCAAGGTTAGTAGTGATATGTGTGGGTTTGATCCTGTCATCATGTCATTAGCTGATTATTTTGAAGACTTGTATGTGTGGTTGCTTTATAATATTACTGGTCTGTGTACTTAAGTATGCTTTTGTAGTGGCTGATAATACCCTTTTCTTTCCATAATTAGTGCTTCTTGCAGGAGCTTTTGTAAGGCAGGTCTGGTGGTAATGAATTCCTTCAGCATTTGCTTGTCTGAAAAGGATCTTATTTCTCCCTCACTTATGAAGCTTGGTTTGGCCAGATATTAAATCCTTGGTTGGAATTTCTTTTCATTAAGAATGTTGAATATTAGCCCCCGGTCTCTTCTGGATTGTAGAATTTCTGCTGAGAGATCTGTGTTAGTCTGATGGACTTCCCTTTGTAGGTCACCTGTCCTTTCTCTCTAGCTGCCTTTATTTTTTTATTTTGAACTTGGGAAATCTGATGATTATATGTCTTGGGGATTATCTTCTTGGGATATATCTTGTAGGGGTTCTCTGCATTTTCTTATCTGAATGTTGCCCTGGCTAGCTAGGTTGGGGATGTTCTCATGGATGATATCCTGAAATATGTTTTCCAAGTTGCTTCCTTTCTCCGCATCTCTTTCGGGGCCATCAGTGAGTCACAGATTTGGTCTCTTTACATCATCCCATAATTCTTGGCAGTTTTGCTTATTCCTTTTTAATCTTTATTCTTTATTCTTGTTTAACTGTTTTGCTTCAGAAAGCCAGACTTCAAACTCTGAGATTTTTTCCTCAGTTTGGTCTATTCTGCTGTTAATGCTTGCAATTGCATTATCACATTTTTGTAGTGTGTTTTTAAGCTCTATCAGGTCAGTTACATTCTTTTCTATACTGGCTATTTTATGTGTTAGTTCCTATATCATTTTATTGTAATTCTTAGCTTCCTTGGATTGAGTTTCAATATTCTCCTGCATCTGAGTGATCTTCATTCCTACCCATATTCTTAATTCTACTCCTGTCATTTCAGCTATCTCAGCCTAGTTAAGAACCTTTGGCCTGGTTAAGAACCCTTGCTAGCGAATTACTGTGATTGTTTAGAGGAAAGAAATCACTCTGGCTTTTTGAGTTGTCAGAGTTCTTCACTGGTTCTTTTTTTTTTTTTTTTTTATACTTTAGGTTTTAGGGTACATGTGCACAATGTGCAGGTTTGTTACATATGTATCCATGTGCCATGTTGATTTCCTGCACCCATTAGCTCGTCATTTAGCATTAGGTATATCTCCTAATGCTGTCCCCGCCCCCCCACCCCCCACCCCACAACAGTACCCGGAATGTGATGTTCCCCTTCCTGTGTCCATGAGTTCTCATTGTTCAATTCCCACCTATGAGTGAGAACATGCGGTGTTTGGTTTTTTGTCCTTGCGATAGTTTACTGAGAATGATGTTTTCCAGTTTCATCCATGTCCCTACAAAGGACATGAACTCATCCTTTTTTATGGCTGCATAGTATTCCATGGTGTATATGTGCCACATTTTCTTAATCCAGTCTATTGTTGTTGGACATTTGGGTTGGTTCCAAGTCTTTGCTATTGTGAATAGTGCCGCAATAAACATACGTGTGCATGTGTCTTTATAGCAGCATGATTTATACTCCTTTGGGTATATACCCAGTAATGGGATGGCTGGGTCAAATGGTATTTCTAGTTCTAGATCCCTGAGGAATCGCCACACTGACTTCCACAATGGTTGAACTAGTTTACAGTCCCACCAACAGTGTAAAAGTGTTCCTATTTCTCCACATCCTCTCCAGCACCTGTTGTTTCCTGATTTTTTAATGATGGCCATTCTAACTGGTCTGAGATGGTATCTCACTGTGGTTTTGATTTGCATTTCTCTGATGGCCAGTGATGATGAGCATTT
>NW_026652282.1:88555191-88584078 GCF_009828535.3 Hylobates moloch | reverse complement strand
GAATTGGAAAAAACTACTTTAAAGATCATATGGAACCAAAAAAGAGCCCGCATTGCCAAGTCAATCCTAAGCCAAAAGAACAAAGCACTGGTTCTTTGTCATCTTTGTGAGTTAATGGTGCTTCAGTCATTGAAGTTGCTCTCCTTCGGATGAGTATTTTTTCTTGTATCTTATTTGATGACCTTGGGGGTTTGATTGCAGTATTTCATGGACTCAGTCAACTGGCTTCTTTTCTGGAAGATTTTAGGGCGCCACTGCTCAGCTCAGGACTCCTGGACTGTATGTTCTAACTCTGTTAGACTGGTACCAGACCCCAGCTTTGTTCTCTATCTCCTCTAGAGTAGGAACCTGGTGCACTGGAGGGGCCAATTTGCTCCTGGACTGTTGGTCACAACACTCCAAAGGGTGGTGCCAGCCAAAGCAATCTGTAAGGCAGTGGCAGTGGAATTAATCCTTGTTTGTATGTGTCAGCAGCAGCAGCAATGTGACAGGGTGCATGCTCCTTGGCTGTTGCAGGGTGCTATTGGATGCTTGGTTGCTGACCTCCATGTGGGCATTTGCAGCAGTAGCAGTGGCAACACAGCTTGGGGAAGCAGGTGATTTTCGCTGGTGATTGTGCATGCATTCACATTAGTGGTGGTGTTAGCATGGGAGCAGGGTGCTGGTGGGCATAGGACTGTGTGCACCCTCTATGCTCATTCATGCAGGCAGCAGTGGCCACTTAGGATGAGGGAGGATCCATTGTCCTCTGTGCCTTGTTTCTCAGTGGAGGTAGTGTTGGCACAGGGCAGGGCTCTGGCAGAGGCGAGGCTGGCAGGCTTCAGATGACAATGAAAGTGTGGCCAGGAAGGGGGTACAGGGTGCAATCACTCTGACAACAGTGGCACGGCAAGGTGCATATGCACATGCGCACTGTCAGGGAAGGGAAGGCAAGGTCCAACTGTGCACACACTTGCTGGCAAAGCGATGTGGGGGGTGGCTGTGGGTAAGCACATTCAGGTAAGGTAGCACAGGGGAGGCTGCAGTAGGGGAAGGGCAGGTGTGGGCTGGTGCATGTCTGCAGAGGCCACTTTGCTGGAGCACTCTGCCAGTCAGGCACAGTCCACCAGTGGAGGAGCTATAATCTAGGATCCCAGCAGGGTCTTTGGGGCTACACTGTAGGCAGACATGGCCAGGCTTGTGCCCCAACAGAGGCCAGCAGTCCGAGGTGTGCTCAGGTTAGACTGGCACCGTCTCATGGGCAAGAATGCCCTGCAGAATTCAGGACCAATAGTTCCCCTAGGGCTGAAGTCTGCTATGGGAGAAAGTTGAGCCTAGTCAGATGGGCATCTCTGGATGTGCTCTACTACAGATGCTCTGGCATCGAACACTCTGGATTTTGCACTGGCTGGAGTTCTGCCCCTATCATTTCTCTAACCAACTCTCCCTGCCAACTCAAGCTTCTGTGGTGGTCAAGGGTTCTGCCAGGATTCTCGAGGCCTGTGGCAAGAGTAGGTTTCTCCTTGCCTGTTCAACTCTCCCCTTCCACAAGAGTTGTTTGGGGCCCCACAAGAGTTGTTTGGGGCCAGGAATGAGGCCCTGTGCACAGTAGCCCCATGCAGCGTTCCCACTAGTGTGGGGCTCTGAAAATCTGCTAGGAGTGTTCCAGTTTTCCTGATGTCCCAATCTCTTGGTGGCCAATGTTCCTCCTTGCTGTGTCTAGTCAGCCATTTTGGAGAGACTTAGAGAGATAAGGTTTCTGTAGTTCTTTAACATGGCATCCCTATACACATTCTGCTGAGCAGCATCCAGGCTTTGACACTCCTCCAGAGAGAATTCTATGGCCACATCCCTGAATGTCTACAGTCCCTGCAGGTCACAGGGTCACAGAGGCTAGAACTCTAGGAGCAGAAGACACAGAGCAGTGAAGATGAGACCTGGAGCTCTGGCTGCTGTGAGAAACCCATATACATTATTAATGTAGTACTGAAGCTGGCAGTGTTTGGAATCAGATGCTTCACAAAATGCCATGCACATGGTAAATATTCAAATACAGGAATTTCTGTTACTACTTCTACTACTGCTGCTGCTACTGCTACTCCTGCTACTAATCCTGCTACTACTACTATTAGAGCTAGAAACTGCCGGAGGCAAAGTTGACCTCCTGTCTCCTGACTGAGCCCAGTTCTCTTTGTTCCCATTGCTGCTTTGCATATAATAAATACATAGTTAATAGTCGACAGTGGGATATTTGATTCCACTCTCTTTGCCTCCTTCTGCATCCTCTTTTGGAGTCATGTGGCCAGGCGAGGGCATAGGGGATTTTAGTGAGCAAAAGAGGACTGGTTTTACCCCCTGAGCAGACATATATGTGTGCAGCATCAGAAGTCTAGTGTTGGAAGCTACCTTTGACATCATTTCCTCTGCAAATAATTTCTACAGCACCATTAGGAGGTTCACCCAGCTCTGCCTGTATACACCTTTCCCCTTCAAAAGGCTGCCAGTCCCAGAATTGTTTAGCCCAGTAGTGAGAACTTTATTCTGGTGTCTTTTGGTGCTTTTGCCTTATTCTGCCTGATGAAAAGACAGTTTTTCTAGCAGGGACAGGAGCCTTCCAGCTCTGACAATCCTCTTTCTCTTTTGTTTTACATGAGGGATCTGGAAGCCAAAGCAATCACCCAAATTTCCATGCTTATCACTTTTCACTCTGTTCCTTTTGGCCTTGGTTTTAGGTATTGGCTTTGAAAATATCATTTTGCTGTTAATGCTGGGGTTAATGAGTAACTAAGCGTAGCTAGTTTTGCAATACAGAATATGTTATAGAGATGAAAAGGTTTTTCTTTCTGAGACATGCAAATGGCTTCTTAGGCATGCTTTATAAGTATGTTTTTTTCTTTTTGGGAACTTTTAACATCTCTATCAGCAAGTCAGAGTTCCAAATCACTATGAGGTCTGAACTGCCAGCTCCAGGATCCAAGGCTTAAGTGTGACCATCTGATCATTGGCTTCCTACCTGTCTCAGCAACTTTTTACAGAAAGAGGACTATGGCTACAATATGGAGATTGGATGAAGTGTGAAAGAAATGAAGATGAGATGGAGGAGATAGAAGACATGTGGCCTGTTTGGAGTTGATGCAGTAGTTCAGGCCTTGGACTTGATGCAGTGGCAGCAGGGATGGAAAGAAGGGAGTTTTGAGAGGTATTTATAAGGTAATACTCACAGGACATCATGACTCGTTAAATGTGGGCAATAAGAATGAAGAAAACCCCTAGCACAATGCCTAGATTTTTGGCATGGGGGTTTCAGTAGACAGTGATATGATAGCCTGAAAATGTGGAACAAAGAAGGAGAAGACTTGAGCGTATGATGAGTTTACTTTTGGAAACTTCGAGATTGAGATATGTGTGGACCATCCTGGTGGATATATCTAACAGGGAGCTAGATAAATGGCTAGGAACACAGGAGAGCAATCCGAGTTAGAGATATGTAGTTTTGTGAGGTAGAAGTTGAGTTTCTGGGAGTGGATTATATCACCCAGTAAGAGGATAGAGGTCTAAGGAAGGAGCCCTGTCCTGACTCCATGGATCTCTTCCCTCTGACCACTCATGTCCGTGGTCATTGGTGATTTCACAGCTGACCCCCTTACTCCAGTGCCTTGTACTCTTCCAAGTTCAGAGCACGTAACACCGTATCTTTCTGGCTTCCTCACTAGCAATTTAGAAACAATGCACGTGGATATTAAGAATAACAGTGTTAAATGCCTTGCAACTTAAAATGACTCTTTAGATGATAATATGATAAGAGCAATCTAAAATGTAGACATTTATATCTTTATCTCCTTCTTGTTCAAAAATATTTCTGTGGTTTCCATGCATTGCACAAATGCATGGATTTCAACATGTGATCTTGCACACAGCTCCACAAACTCCCACCCTTCCTTCCCAACAAAACATATACTGTGAAAATTATTCTCCTTTTTCTTTTAGTTGAAGAAAGTATGAATCTTCTCTCATCTCATCTCTTATAGATTTTATCTTAAGAAAAGGCCAAATTAAAGAAAAACACAACCCAAAATTCTAATCTACAGATAATAGTGTATGCCAAGAGAATACTAGTTTTATCTAAGGATTCCTCCTTCTTCAAAAGGCTGCCTCTGATTAAAATAAAAAGTGCTTCAATTTCCATGAATTTAATTTACTCACAGCAATTTCATAATTTCGCTATTACATCTAAATGAGAGGCCATGGCATTATTTCCGTGCCCCAGCAAGCCACTTCTCCTACTCCCTGCCCACATGAGATGAATTATCAGTTTTTCAAGGGAGAGAGAACTCCACCCAGCCCCTGGTGAATGCATCATCAAAATTTGGTATTGTTTTTTAAATCAAGGTAGGAGATTATTATGTTTCTCTGGCTAGGAGTATTTCATCCAACAAAGTTCCCCTAATGGTTCTCTTATTTCATCTCTTATAGAGTCTCTTTCTTCTAAAATGTCACCATTCCTCTGTCTGGTTCTCTTGGTACTTGAGCTTCATGCTACAATTCACTGTGCATCACCTAACAACTCTGAAGGCAAAGTAATCACCTACCGTTTGTCCCAACAAAATGCTACTCCATATAAAATGTCATTAATTAATTCTGACTTTGCATTCAACCTGTATTGGAGGTTCATTGTGCATACCCCACATAGAAACACTTTCTTTTCTCTTGTGAGCATTTTTGCAGTTTTGGCCATGCTTTCCCTTGAGGCCTGCTCCAGAACCCAAACTCAGATCCTGGGGTGTTTGGGATTCAACCTCACAGGCACGTCAATGACAGAGATCTTGCATGGCTTCCCCTCCCCTGAGGCATACTCCAGGACCCAAACTCAGATCCTGGGAAGTTTGGGATTCAACCTTACAGACACATCAATGATAGAGATCTTGCATGGCTTCCAGCACATGATCTACTCATTGAATTTTCCGAAGAAGAAGCTAGAATTGCAAATGGGAAACACTCTCTTCACTGGAAAGTGGCTGGAACCACTGGCAAAGTTATTGGATGATGTGAAAACATGTCAAAATAGTCTCTGAGACTTACTTCCCCAATGTTTCTGGATTCCAGGAAAGGAAAGCCAAAGGAAAAGTTGTAAGCCTTATCCTCAAACTGAACTTCATCATGGTCTTAGTGAACTCGATTTGCTTTAAAGGTAAAGCCCTAAGTGTCAATTTTAAGATCTATGTTAAGATCATTTGAAAATAGAAGAGGAAGCTCTGGATCTCTTCTCACTGGCCTAAACAGGTCTCCTCATACCACAATGACATGCTCCCTGGCCATTGCTGCACATTATATGGGCATCTCTCATGGGGAGGTATGGGTCACACAGCTCTTTGAGTTATTCTAGGAAATTTCAATGGAGAGGGCACTTTCAGAGAGATGGGTGATGATGGCATGAATATCCTTCTCACGTCTCTTTGGCGCATAAGATTTTCCAAAAAATTTGGTGAGGTGGGAAAAGTCTGCATTTGGTGCGTGTCAGATTTGGGATTAGACTCCACTTTGACCTTCACTTTTTGTGCACTCTGAGGCAAATTACATAAATTCTTCTATCATGTTGTGTTAGTCTTCTCAGATTGTCATAAAAATATCATTGACTGGGTGGCTTAAACAATAGAAATTAATTTCTCACAGTCCTGTAGGCAAGGTACCAGCTCATTTAATTTCCAGCGAGGGCTCTCTTCCTTGATTGCTCATGGCTGCCTTTTTGCTGTATCCTCACATGGCCTTTGCTTGGCACCTTGTATGTGGAGAGAGAAATCTCAGTCTCTCCTCCACTTCTAGTACGGCCCCCAATCCTATCAGAGTAGAACTCTGCCTTTATTGTTTAATTTAATCTTTAAACTATCTCCTAAAAGCCCTATTTTCAAATACAGTCACATTGAGGGTTGGAGCTTTAACATATAAAGCTTGGGGAAATATAATTCAGTCCATAATACATGTACTATGCACAATAGTTTTAATTTTGATGTAGTCCACTTTGCTTTTCTGTTCCCTGCACTTTTGATGTCATATCCAATAAATCATTAACAAATTTAATGCCGTGAATGTTTATTATTATGTTTTCTTCTAAGAGTTTGGTGGTTCTAGCTCTTACATTTAGGACTCTGATCCATTTTCAGTTGATTTTTTTTTTTTTTTTTTTTTTTTTTTGAGATGGAGTCTCGCTCTGTCGCCCAGGCTGGAGTGCAGTGGCGCAATCTCGGCTCACTGCAAGCTCTGCCTCCCAGGTTCACGCCATTCTCCTGCCTCAGCCTCTCCGAGTAGCTGGGACTACAGGCGCCCGCCACCACGCCCGGCTAATTTTTTTGTATTTTTTTAGTAGAGATGGGGTTTCACCGTGGTCTCGATCTCCTGACCTCGTGATCCGCCCGCCTCGGCCTCCCAAAGTGCTGGGATTACAAGCGTGAGCCACCGCGCCCGGCCTTTCAGTTGATTTTTTTAGTGTGGAATAAGGTATTGGTCCACCTTAATTCCTTTGCTTTTGGATATCCATTGTTTTGTCATACCATTTGTTCAAAAGTGTGTCCTTTCCCCATTGAATGTCTTGGCACCTCTATTGAAAATCATTTACCATGTATTTGAGGGTTCATTTCTTGGCTTTCTGTCCTATTTTATTGTTCTAATATGTCTGTCCTTAAGTCAGTACCATATTTTTTTGATTACTGTAGCTTTGGAGTATGTGTCGAAATCAGAAAATGTGAAACCTTCAACTTTGTTCCTTTTCAAGATTGTTTTGAATATTTGAGGGCCTTTGAAATTCTGTATGAATTTAAGATAAATTTCTGTATTTCTGCAAAAAGTATTGTTAGGATTTAGTAAGGATCTGTAGATTGCTTTGTGTAGTGTGTACATCTTAACAATGTTGTCTTCATATCTATGAACAAGGGATGTCTTTCCATTTATTTGTGTCTTTGTTAATTTTTCAGCAACACTTCACAGTTTCCAGTGTATAAATATTTCTCCTTCTTAGTTCAGTCCTAAGTATTTTACTTTTTATTATGCTGTCGTAAATATAATTATTTTCTTAATTTCCTTTTTAGATCGTTAGTGTCATTTATTCACATAATATCTTGTATATTTTTTTCTGTATTCTAATCAGACTCCATTCTAAACGTTGTATCCGTGTTCCACTTGTTCAAGTAGGAATCACCTGGTTAGTGTGTATTTTTGTCTGTACTGTTACTGAAGTTTGTTACCTCCCTATCCCCATATCCTTTGACAACTACATTTTGCCTGTATATGCCATCCCCTTCATCCACCAAACTAGATTTTGTCTCAGAAAATATGTATTCAAATCCCCAGTATTATAATTTGGTGCATAAAAGAGCATAAGTATTAATGACATAGTAGCTGAAATTCTAGACATAAGGTGAAACCTTTTAGCAAAAGTGTGAAAGTGCTGTTGCAGATATTGTACTTTTCATCTGTAATTAATATATGCTATTTAAAAATATGTGTCCCATAACCATTTTAAATTTTTTTCTCATCAGACCCACTTGCATGTAGGTTTGCTTACTCTTGGTCTAGTTCACACTTTGGTTTTATAGACAAAAAAATTGAAATCCCAGAGACCGAAAGTAACTTGTGGCTAAGAAAATTAATTGATAACATTGAGTTTGGTTTCACTGAAGTTATATTACAATCTTGGCTTTGCTACTTACACTGTTTTGTGACATTGGGGCAGATGCTTAAACCTTGCATAACTTATTTTCCTCATCTGTCAAATGGGAGTGTAATAATATTCATGTCGTCAGGTTTTTGTAAACACTCACTGCAGCAAAGCATTTAATGTGCTTATTATAGAGTCTGACACTTGATAAGAGCCCTGTTAATGTAAGTTGTTTCAATCATGTTGATCAACATCAGACAGTGGGGCTGGTGTAAATTTCATTTGGAGGTTGGTGAAATGAAAGATTTTTTCTTATTCAAATTCATGCATCCTTTGAATTTTACTCTTAGACCTTTTTAAAGGGTTTGTGGACCCTACGTTAAAATCTCCACCTTAGGAAAGTAACTTTATATCTAAATACACACATAGAGGAGAGCTTCCCACTGATCAAAAATATTTACGACAGATGATTAGGTGAGCAGACATAAATTTCTCTCTTCTTAAGAATCTGATTTATTGCTGGGACCATTTACTAAGCAGCCTAACCTTACTCCAAGTAATACAGAAATTGGTAGCCGTAGCAGAGATGTTGCAGAGTAGATTCTTCTGAAAGCAGATTCTGAAACAGTATTTATTGTACGGGATGTTTATGTGGGAGTGCTCTTGGGATAGATAGCTGTGGGGGAAAAAAAAGAAAAAAGCAGAATTGGGCAGGGGCAGAAATCAAGGTGAAATGCAGGCCCAAACAGCAACAGTCTCTTGGATGACTGCATGAAGCGATCTGTAGTAAAAGTGGCCCGAGTTGTTTTGCATCGGGTCAAAATAACTGGGCCTACACACACACACACACACACACACACACACACACAACCTTGATCACTCACTGTATCAGAGTGAGATGCCTGCTGCAACTGAGGCTGTCTTTGATGGGCTAAAAGCTGAAGACTGCCTGCTGACAGGACTCCCGACATCTCAGACAATATGTCCTTTCTTAGAGGGAATCTGTGTGGGGCACCTCCATGTCCAACGCTATTCACCCTTTTTGCTGATCAAATTTACTTCTTCATGTAAGTCTGGGAACTAGCTCCTCCAGGGTTCTGGTGCATCTTTCTTTTGTGGGGGGAAACAGAGAAAGAAAATTTTTGGAATGTACTACAGCTTTTGTTGCAGAAGCTGGTCTTATGATCACAACTGATACTAATCATTTTCCTCTTCCACTATTCATTTGAGATTTTCCTTCCGCTCAGATGATCTCTGTAGTTTACTTGGTGACATTCCTGATGAGTCTTAAACCATTGGTTACTACGTTTATCTTTGGCCAATGTCATTGCTCTTGTCCATTTACCATCAAAATTGGGCAAGGGAGTACCAAGAGGTACCCATTTAATCATTTGGGGATCAAGCATATTCTGCTTGCCCTCATTATGTAAAAACATGCCTTCCTCCTCCTGATGATCAGGGTCAGTTGCCCCTGTCCACAATGTGTAATAGAGTCTGACATTGATGTTTGACTGCTGACATCTTTTAAGCCTCACTTCTCCCTCTTTCCCTTGTGCTTGACATATGGGGTAGTTGGTAAGAAAGTCCAAAGTTTTCCCTTCTGTGGCAACATTGGGAGATTCAAACCACACAAGCCCTTGTCCATGCAAAGAGATCTTCACCCTAGCCCCATCCCCTAGCCATTGCAAGAACTGCAAGCCAATCTCCTTCACCTGTTCTCTCAAGCTATTTTTGGACCAGTTTGGCAGGCCAGCCCTGCTCTAGAAAGCGTCTTTATGTAAGTAACCATCTTAGTGTGTATGTGATGTCATCCAGTTTTGTTGTCTGAATCAAATTTTGGGTGAGGTCCATCCAATGTCTGCAGGAAGTCCAAAACAGATGGTCTCGTCTTCTTGCCTGTTATGCCCTGAACACGAAGATCATGAAGTTTCCAGGCAGCTTCCATAACTTATAGTTGAATGTGATTCTTTCTGATTTTCATGGCAGAAGTGTTTGCCCTTTGGGGATCCTAACCCACAACTCCACTGTTCCCAGAGGGACAGGAAATGAAAAGTCCTCCAGTGGGTCATTGGGAATAATGTGATCAAGGCTACTCCTAATTCCACCCATTGTTTCCTTGACCCATTATTTCATTCTATTGAGGAACACACCACTGTATAAAGGTCCCTGATTCAAGTTAGTGCAGTCATCCCTTGGTATCCATGGAAGATTGATTCCACCACCAACTGCAGATACCGAAATCCATGGATGTTCCAGTCCTTTGTATAAAATGGTGTAGTATTTGCATACAACCTATACACATCCTTCTGTATGCTTTTTTTTTTTTTTTTTTTTTTTTTTTGGAGACAGGGTCTTGCTCTGTCACCCAGGCTGGAGTGCAGTTGTGTGATACTGGCTCACTGCAACCCCTGCCTCCCGGGTTCAAGCGATTCTCCTGCCTCAGCCTCCCAAGTAGCTGGGATTACAGGTGCCTACTACCACGTCCAGCTAATTTTTGTATTTTTGGTAGAGATGAGGTCTCACCATGTTGGATACTTTAAATCATCTCTAGATTACTTATAATACCTGATACAATAAAATTCTATGTAAATAGTTGTTATACTGTATCGTTTAGGCAATAATGACAAGAAAAAAGTCGTACATGTTCAGCAAATACGAGTTTTTTTCCCAAATATTTTCAATCCATGGCTGGTTGATTCCATGGATGCAAGACTCATGTATATCAAGGGTCAAGTGTATACTGTCTTGGAGGAAGCAACGCAGTTTTTAAAGTTTCACCTTTGAACTGGCACTTCAGTAAGCCTGAAGCAGGCTTTTCTAATGCTCTTTCATGACAGTAGCTTCCAAGTGCTATTATATGTCTTGTGATTTGTGAATTTCATGGTCATGGGCCCACTTTTGTAATACTTTTGATGTAAAACAGGTCCCATGTTTTGACACAATATTATGGGAGTTCCTGTGCTCCAGTAGCCTTTGGATAGTAGTACTAGATAAGGCTCTACATGCACAAAAGGCAAAAGACATATCTATTCATATCAGAGAACAATCACTGTTGCTTCCAGGGTGGAAAGGTTCAATGTAGTCATCTTGCCTCAAGGTGGCCAGTTATTCTCTTCAAGGAATTGTGCCATGTCTTTTTCATGCCTGCTAACAGAACATCCATTCTGCAGCCCATTTATCAAGGAGTAATTTTTACTTTCAAGTCTTATTTCTTATGAAATACATTTAATAAGGCTATAGCTAGCATAGATCGTGATTCTACTGATGCACCTGGGCAAAGCAAACTGAATACCTTCTGGAAAGGATTCAACATCCTAGATACCATTAAGAACATTTGTGACTCATGGGAGGAGGCCAAAATATTAACAGTAACAGGAGTTTGGAAGAAGTTGATTCCAACCATCATGGGTGGCTTTGAGGGGTTCAAAACTTCAAGAGAGGAAGTAATTCAGATGTAGTGGGAATAGCAAGAGAACTAGAATTAGAAGTGGAGCCTGAAGATGTGACTAAATTGCTGCCATCTCATGATAAAACTTGAACAAATGAGGAGTTGCTTCTTATGAATGAGGAAAGAAAGTGGTTTCTTGAGATGGAATCTATTCCTCATAAAGATGCTGTGAACAGTGTTGAAATGATGACAAAGGGTTTAGAACATTACATAAATTTAGTTAATAAAGCAGCAGCAGGGTTTGAGAGGATTGTCTCCAATTTTGAAAGAAGTTCTGCTGTGAGTAAAATGCTATAATATCAAACAGCATTTCATGCTACAGAGAGATTTTTCATGAAAGGAAGATACAATCTATACAGTAAACTTCATTGTCGTGTTATTTTAAGAAATTGCCACAGCCACTCCAAACTTCAGCAACCACCACCCTGATCAGTTAGCAGCCATCAACATCAAGACAAAACCTTCTACTGGCAAAAATATTACAACTGGCTGAAGGCTCAGATGATTAACATTTTAAGTGAAATATTTTAAATTAAGATTTATACTTTTTAAAGATATAATGGTATTGTACACTTAATAGACTACAGTATAGTGTAAACATAACCTTTTTTTTTTTTTTTTTTTGAGACAGAGTCTCACTCTGTCGCTTAGGCTGGAGTGCAATGGTGCAGTCTTGGCTCACTGCAATCTCCACCTCTCGGGTTCAAGCGATTCTCCTCTTTCAGCCTCTCGAGTAGCTGGGATTACAGGTGCCTGCCACCATGCCAGGAAAATTTTTGTATTTTTAGTAGAGACGAGGTTTTGCCATGTTGGCCAGGCTGGTCTTGAACTCCTGACCTCAGGTAATCCACCCACCTCGGCCTCCCAAAGTGCTGGAATTACAGGCATGAACCACCACGCCCAGCCATAAACATAACTTTTATATGCCCTGAGAAATGCCCAAAATAATGTGATTTGCTTTATTGCAATATTTGCTTTATTTTGGTGGTCTGGAACTGAACCACAATATCTCTGAGGTATGTCCATGTTCAAAATCACTGACTACATTGAAAATCCAATAAATCTACAGATACATTAATAGAATTAAAATGAGAGTTTCATAAATTTTTTTATTATACTTTAAGTTCTAGGGTACATGTGCACAATGTGCAGGTTTGTTACATATGTATACATGTGCTATGTTGGTGTGCTGCACCCATTAACTCGTCATTTACATTAGGTATATCTCCTAATGCTATCCCTCCCTCCCTCCCCCGACCCCATGACAGGCCCTGGTGTGTGATGTTCCCCTTCCTGTGTCCAAATGTTCTTGTTAGATACAAATAAACGTACAAAAACTAATAGTGTTCTTACACCATACATTAATTTACAATAGCAGCAAATATATAAAGTACCTAAAACAGATGTCAAGATATTTATGGAGGGAATTTAAAAATTGAGATAATTAAAATAAACCTAAAATAAATAGAGATATATCATGTTTTTTTGGATTAGAAGATTGATATTATAAAGTGTTATTTCTCTCCAAATCTATTCGTAAGTATAGTGTAATTTCAATCAAACTCCCAGTAGGAATTCTTATAGACCAAATAAAATGACTCTAAAATCCACATGGATAAAATAAAAATGCATGAGTAGGCAAGAAAATTTGGGAAAAAAGCAAGGTAAAAGATAGGAACTTATGATAAAGTTATAGAAATTAGAGAAGTGACTTGTCAGTATACATGTGCATCAGTGTACTCAAGTAGAAATCTCAGAAACAGACCAAACATAAATGGGAATTTGATATTTGATAGGTGGAATAAAAAATACAAGGGGAAATAATGATTGCATCAGTACTGGAGGTGGGACAATACATTTAACATATGGAAAAAATACAAGAAACCTGCATTTCACAATATTAAATAAATTCCAGACAGATTAAAGATTAAAGTGTAAAAACCTTGAAAGCATTAAAAACATAGGATATTTTATACTACAGTGGATGGCCAGGATTCTTGAAATAATAACAAAGTTAAACACATACAGGAATATATTAGAAAATTTGACCTCAAGAATAAAGCCTTATAATTGAAAAAGTACATCTTGAGCAAAGCGAAAATAAAATAATAGATAAGTTATTTGTAATAAGTATACCAGATACAATGACATAATAAATGCCTACAAAGTTATAAGATAATGACATACAATCCATAAAGGGGGCAAAATTAAAAAAAATTAATTCTCAGATAAAGAGAAAAGATTGTCCAGTAAACCTTTGTATGAAAAATGCTGTTCCAGGACCTATCACAGCTTTATAAAAACCAAATCCCTTGAGGTGGGGCCTGTGCACATTTTTTTTTGCTATTCTTATCTTAAAGTTTTGATTTTTTAATTGCAGTAAAACACACATATTAAAAGTACAAAAATCATAAATATTTAGCTCAATAAATTTTAATGAAGTGAACATACTGATGTAACCAGCACCAAAAGGATATTATTTATACCCTAGAATCCACATTTATGCCCCTTTTCTGTTATAACCGCCTCCCCCAAATAAACCATTAACTTTACTCCTAACGCTACAAATTAGCTTTATCTGTGATGTTTTAAAACTTATATGAATACAAATAGAATCATATAGTTTATATTCTTTGGTGTCTGGCTTTTTTTCCCACTCAGCACTATGTTTATTATACTCATTTATATTTTTGCATGCAGTTATAGATTGTTCAGTCTCGTTGTTGTATGCTTTTTGTTGTTTGATAATACCACATTTTACTGATCCATTCTACTGTTGATTGACATTTGGGTAATTTTCAGTTTTGAGCTATTATGAATAGGGTCTCTCTGAGCATTATTGTACAGGTTTTTTGGTGAGTAAGTATGTATCTTTCTGTTGTATAGAAAATGAGGAGTGGAATTGCTTGGACATAGGATGTACATATAATCAGCTTCCAGAGACATCTTTCTGCCTAGGCCAGAACCTTGACTGTCAGCATATGGCTGCATTCACATTGACAGATTTCCCCAGGGAAAGCTGTTGCACGTCATCAAAGTAAATTCTTCTCTGTCTCCAACTCTTGCCCCTTGAATATAGTGAAGTATTCTCAGCATAACTCCACCTGGGGAGCTTTTGTCTCCTGGGTCTTGAGAAAGTATTGGAAATACCATTCTACTTTCCAGAGGGATTTCAACTTAGCTTTTTAGGCTCCCTCTTTTTCAGTTTTGGAATTTAGCAAATGTCTTGAGAGGGGTGCTGGTTATGTGTGTGAGTCCTCTCAAGTTTTCAAATTTGTCACTCTGTTTCCCTGTGGCCACCAAAATCTCATCTGGTTTGTTCGTTCCCCATCAGCTACCCTCTGCCAGAATTGGCAAAATCTTCATGGAAAAAAGAAATTGTAGCTCCTCAGTACACCTTGGAAAGATTCTACCTTCTTCGGAATTTTTGAGCACCAAAAGTTTTGTGAATACTGTTTGAGCACCAAAATTAAGGAACTGTAAGCTACATGCCTAAACATGAATCTATCTCAAAAAATGTTACCTGATAAAAGCCAAGTTGAAGAATGAAATAAAGTATGACACTGTTCGCATCACTGTAAAGCACATAAAACAATACTAAATAATTAATGGACACATATATACGAAATAAAAGTATAAAAATATAGACTGGGAATATTCATGATAACGCTTACTTCTGGGGGAAGAAGAGTGGTAATGGGCTTGAGAAGGAGAATAAAGAGTAATTCAACCATATCTACAATTGTTTATTTCATTTTCATTTCTTTCTCAGGGAACATGACAAAAATAAAACATATAAACATTTTTTAGAACTGTGTGACTGGCATCTAGGTGCTGTTATGTTATTCTCCTTGTAGGTTTTATTTTATTTTTTTTTGACACAGGGTCTCACTCTATCACCCAGGCTAGAGTGCAATGGCATGAGCACAGCTCACTACAGCCTTGACCTCCTGGGCTCAAGTGATCCTCTTACCTTAGCCTCATAAGTAGCTGGGACTACAGGTGTGTGTCCCACTCCTGGCTAATTTTTTAATTTTTTTTTTTGTAGAGATGGTGTTTCACTGTGTTTCCCAAGCTAGTCTCAAATTCCTGGGCTCAAGCGATCCTCCTGCCTAAGCCTCCCAAAGTGCTGGGATTACAGGCATGAGCCACTGTGCCTAGCTCCTATATAGGTTTTGAAACTTTTAAATGTTAAAAAAGAAAACTCAGTTCAAATATAACCTCTCTGGTGAAGCAGTCCCTGATTCCCTCAAGCAGATTTACCAGTTCTCTTCTCCCTATGCCCACAGATTTTTCTCAACATCTGCAATAGTAGATGTCAGGGAGAAAAATATTAATCACAATCTATTTGAATGATCTATTTGCTCACATTGCTACCTCCATATGAAAAACTATATAAGGAACCAAGTCGTACTCTGGTAAGTAATTAAAAAGTTTAGCTACATCAGAGTACCTGGAGGTGGAGTCCAGGCATGAGCATTTTTTAAGAACTTCAGGTGACTCTAATGTGTAGCCAGGGGCAAGAACTACTGCTTTTGATTTGAGCTCCATGAGAGCAGGTATTCTCGAAGGGTGGAGGTATTCTTGAAGGGTGGAGGCCGGATCTCCCTTTTCACCTTTTGTGTCTGACAGTATAAAGCTGCTAGTTTGTTTTGTGTCATCCTGGAACAGCAACTGTGATACTCCTGTTAATATCAACTTGGGTTCATCTATTTCATAAGACTGTTAAAGAGAAAAATGTAAGTTACTAGAAATTACAGACCTGATGACAGCAGCAAGCCCATCTGGAAGGTCATGTAAGTCATAGCTTTGCTCGTTGTTTCCAGAGATTACATCTTTGAAAGGTCCAGCCTGATCAGAGGTCCACTGATCATTGACTGAACTATGTCATACAAAATAAATGGAGTATTTTCTGGAGCCAAATACTCTCCACACATAATTCTTTGAAATTCCCTTTACTTTATTATGGTGGATTGGGGGATATTTCCCTGAAGTAGTTTATGAAAGTAAAAACGAAATTGTTGCTTTATTCTCCTACAACTACACCAAACTATGTTCTTGGCCACTTAAACTGTTTTTTAATTTTTAATTTTTGTGGGTACATAGTAGGTGTATGTATTTATGGAGTACATGAGATCTTTTGATACAGGCATGCAATGACTAATAATCACAGGATGGAGAATGGGGTATCCACCCTCTCAAGCATGTATCATTTTTGTTACAAACAACCCAATTGTACTCTTTGAGTTATTTTACAGTGTACAATTATTATTGACTATAGTCACCCTGTTGTGTTATCAAATACTAGGTCATATTCATTCCTTCTAACTATTTTCTGTACCCATTAACCACCCCTACCTCCCCCGACTTCCCCTGTACTGTTCCCAGCCTCTGGTAGCCATCCTTCTACTCTGTACCTCCATGAGTTCAATTGTTTTGATTTTTAGATCCCACAAGTAAGTGAGAACATGTAATGTTTGTCTTCCTGTGCCTGGCTAATTTCACTTAACACAATGATCTCCAGTTCCATCCATCTTGTTGCAAATGACAGGATCTCATTCTTTTGTATGGCTGAATATTACTCCATTGTGTATATGTATCACATTTTCTTTGGCCATTCATCTGTTGATGGATACTTAGGTTGCTTCAAAATCTTGACTTTTCTCAACAGGGCTGCAACAAACATAGGAGTGCAGATAACTCTTCGATATATGGATTTCCTTTCTTTTGACAATATACCCAGCAATATGATTGCTGTATCGTGCATAGCTCTGTTTTTAGTTTTTTGAGGAAACTCCATACTATTCTCCATAGTGATTTTACATATTTACATTCCCACCTTTTTCTCCACATCCCCACAAGAATTTATTATTGCCTGTCTTGTGAATGTAAGCCATTTTAACTAGGGTAAGAAGATATCTCACTGTAGTTTTGATTTGCATTTCTCTGATGATCAATGATGTTGAGGAACTTTTCATATGCCTGTTTGCCATTTGTACATCTTCTTTTGAGAAATCAAAATCTTTTGTCCATTTTTTGATTGGATTATTAGATTTTATCCTATAGAGTTGTTTGAGCTCCTTGTATATTTTGGTTACGAATCCCTTGTCAGATGAGTAGTTTGCAAGTATTTTCTCCCATTCTGTGTGTTGTCTCTTCCCTTTTTGATTGCTTCCTTTTGCTATGCAGAAGATTTTTAACTTGATGTGATTTCATTTTTCCATTTTTTGCTTTGGTTGACCATGCTTGTGGGTTATTACTGAAGAAATCTTTGCCCAGACCAATGTCCTGGAGATTTTCCCAAATGTTTTCTTGTAGTAGTTTCATAGCTTGATGTGCTAAAGTCTTCAATCCATTTTGATTTGATTTTTGTCTACAGCAAGAGATATGGGTCTAATTTCATTCCTGTGCATATGGATATCCAGTTTTCCCAGCACCATTTATTGAAGGGACTGTCTTTTTCCCAGTGTATGTTTTTGGCATTTTTGTAAAAAATGAGTTCACTGTAGGTGTATGAATTTATTTCTGGGTTCTCTCTTCTGTTCCATTGGTCTATGTGTCTGTTTTAATGCCAGTACCATGCTGTTTTGTTCACTATAGTTCTGTAGCATAATTTGAATTCACGTAAAGTGATTCCTCCAGTTTTCTTCATTTTTCTTAGTTTAACTGGGTATTTTGGGTCTTTTGTGGTTCCATTTAAATTTTAGGATTGTTTTTCTGTTCCTGTGAATACTTTCATTTGTATTTTTATAGGGATTGCATTGAATCTGTAGATTACTGAGTAGTTTGGACATTTTAACAATATTGATTCCTTCAATCCATGAACATGATATATCTCTCAATTTTTTGTGTGTACTCTTCAATTTATTTTATTATTGTTTTGTAGTTTTCATTATAGAATTTTTTCACTTCTGTGGTTAATTCCTTGCTATTTAATTTTATTTGCAGCTATTGAAAATGGGAAAATGTACTTACTTTTTTGATTTGTTTTTTAGATTGTTCACTGTTGGCATATAGAAATGCTACTGTTTGTGTATGTTGATTTGGTATCCTGCAACTTTACTGAATTTGTTTATGCATTATAATCTTTTTTTGGTGGAATCTTTAGGTTTTTCCAAATATAAGATCATATCATAAGCCAACAAGGATAATTTGACTTCTTCCATTCCAACTTGAATGCCCTTTATTTCTTTCTCTTGCATAATTGCTCTAGGTAAGACTTCTAGTATTATGTTGGATAACAGCAGTGATGTTCTATTCTCTGGCTGAATCAACCCGTTTATTATTATATAGTGACCTTCTTTGTCTCTTCTCGTAATTTTTGTCTTGAAATGTATTCTTTTCTGATACATGGAAAGCTACTCTTGCTCTTTTATTTTTCTTGAGATGGAGTTTCACTCTCGTTGTCCAGACTGGAGTGCAATGGCATAATCTCGGCTCACTGTAACCTCTGCCTCCCGGGTTCAAGTGATTCTCCTGCCTCAGCCTCCTGAGTAGCTGGGATTATAGGCATGCACCACTACACCTGGATGATTTTGTATGTTTAGTAAAGATGAGGTTTCTCCATGTTGATCAGGCTGGTCTTGAACTCCCAACCTCAGGTGATCCGCCTGCCTCGGCCTCCCAAAGTGCTGGGATTACAGGAGTGAGCCACCATGCCTGACCTACTCTTTATCTTTTATGGTTTCCATTGACATGGAATATCTTTTTCCATCCCTTTATTTTCAGTCTATGTGTGTCTTTATAGGTGAAGTGTGTTTTTTGTAGGCAACAGATCAATGTGTCTGATTTTTTTCACCCATCCAGCCACTGCCTGTCTTTTGATTGGAGAGTTTAGTCCATTTATATTTAATGTTATTATTGATAAGTAAGGAGTTACTCCTGCCATTTTGTTATTTGTTTTCTGGTTGTTTTGTGGTCTTCTTTTCCTTCTTTCTTTCCTTCCTGTCTTCCTGTCATGAAGGTGTTTTTCTCTGGTGATATGATTTAGTTTCTTGATATTTATGTTTTTGTGTATGCATTGTATGTTTTTTGGTTCGAGGTTACCATTAGGCTTGCAAATACAATCTTTATGACCCATTATTTTAAGCTGATAACAACTTAAAATAATTCTGAACTGTTGAGGTGTGCTCACAATGAGGTTTCCTCTAAAAGTTACTTTTCTACTTTCTTCTGTTAGCAAAGCAGCTACCACTACAGATTGAATGCATTTGGGCCACCCACAGGTTACTGGGTTAAGGATTTTTGATAGGAAGGCTATGGGTTGTCAGTGGTCTCAGTGTTTTCAGGCTACGCCCTTGTTTAGACTGACAACAAGGTACTACTGGAGTGTAATAGGGTGACAGAGAAGACCTTCAATTATCAATTACAGGTTTTAAATTTACCCTGGCTTTTAAAGGAATAGGGCACACTTTTTTTTTTACTATTTCTATCTTTCTCTTTCTTTCTCTCTTTGACTCCCTCTTTGTCTCTCTGCCTCTTTCTCCTCTCTGTCTCTCTCCTCTCTGTCTCTCTCCTCTCTGTATCTTTCCTCACTGTCTCTTTCTGTCTCTCTTCTCTCTGTCTCTTTCTGTCTCTCTCCTCTCTGTCTCTTTCTGTCTCTCACTCTCTCTGTCTCTCTCTTTCCTCTCTTAGCCATTTACAAACTTGGGGTCTTGGCAAGGGCGGTGGGGAATGGGTCCCACATAACAACTCATGTTGAGAGCTGTATACCTAAATTGGGAGGGACACCAGGGACAAGACTCACTGGGTTTATAGCCTAGATGCCTAACGATGCAGCATAGAGCTTCCTTAGATCCCTTTGGAGATACAACTTGCTAGAGGAAATGAAAGTCTGAACCATTAGTACCTAGGAGGCAGGGATCTGAGGAAGTAGATTCAGAGGTAAGGAGAATTTTGGGGCTATACTTTCAAGAAGTCACGGTCAGGACCCAGGAGGTATGGGTCAGAAGGAAAGGTGGGGCACACGCATTGAATAGAGACTTCTGGCTGTGCCATGATCTCAACTGGCTAATGCTGGGAGTTTGGGATGACAGCTTTCCGTCTCTAGTCAGCCCTCAGCTTCCCCAAAAAAATCGAAAGTGGAAGCTGGTTCTGGGCAGGCCAATGTTGCCAACCCAGAAGAATTGGGGATTATTAGAAAGCCCTTCCCCAGACAGCCTCACACCTGAGTCTTAAGTCTGGTAGCCACGCTAATTATTTTTAACTGGCCGACAGGTACCCAGTATTTTCCTCCAATTCTAAGGAAAGATAGGACAGAAGAGCAAACAAAAGTTGTCCAATACTACTCACCAAATGTTACCAAGGGATCCTTGCTCCCAGAGCTCCCAAGATGGTGGCGGGCTGCTTCCAAGATGGTGACAAGCCTCGTGTTCTCTGACCTGGGGTTTTTGGCCTCACCAATTCCAAGGAATGGAGTCTTGGGCCATGCAGTGAGTGTTATAGCTCTATTAGAAGCCGTGTGTCACGTGGAACCCGGTGACTAGTGTTCAGCTCAATTAGGATGAACCTGGGCACTTAGCCGTGCAGGAACAGTGGCAAGCCTTTAGCCTGATCGGGAGTGGAAATAGGTGCCTCGCTGGATCAAGAGCACAGTGGACACCCTGCCAGATCCAGAGGGATGGAAGTCAGCAGCAGGTCTGTGACGGCGGCAAACAGCAGTGGTGGTCGGTGAGCGAAAGCTCAGCTCAAGCCATAACAAACACAGACCAGAGTGCAGTTGCAAGATTTAATAGAGTGAAAACAGAGCTCCCATAAAAAGGGAGGGGACCCGAAGAGGGTAGCCTGCTGATAACAACTTAACACTGTTTGCATAAACAACAACAACAAAAAAACAAGCAAAAAGGAAATATAAAATTCTATAACTTAACTTTGTCCCCCTGCTTTTCAACTTTTTGTTGTTTCTATTTATATCTTATTGTACTGTCTATGTCTTGGAAAGTTGTTATTATTTGTGATTGGTTCATCATTTAGTCATTCTACTTAGGATAAGAGTAGTTTAGACACCACAGTTACAGTGTGGTTTGTTATGATATTTTGTGTTTTTCTGTGTACTTACTATTACTGGTGAGTTTTATACCTTCAGGTGATTACTTATTGCTCACTAATATTCTTTTCTCTGTGACTGAAGAACTCCCTTTAACATTTCTTATAGGGCAAGTTTTTTGTTGAAATCCCTCAGTTTGTGTTTGTCTGGGAAAGTCTTTATTTCTCTTTCATGTTTGAAGATTATTTGCACCATGTATACTATTATAGGGTAAAAGATTTTTTTTCTTCCATACTTTAAATCTGTCATGCCACTCTCTCCTGGCCCATACGTTTTCCACTGAAGGGTCTGTTGCCAGAGATATTGGAGCCCCATTGAATGTTATTTGTTTATTTTCTCTTGTTGCTTTTAGGATCCTTTCTTTATCCTTGATCTTTGGGAGTATGAATATTAAATGCCTTGAGGTAGTCTTCTTTGGGTCAAATCTGCTTGGTGTTCTATAATCTTCTTATACTTGGATATTGATATCTTTCTTTAGGTTTGGAAAGTTGTCTTTTATTATCCCTTTGAATAAACGTTCTATGCCATCTATTTCTCTACCTACTCATTAAGGCCAGTAGCTCATAGATTTGCCCTTTTGAAGTTATTTTCTCAATCTAGTAGGTGTGCTTCATTGTTTTTTATTCTTTTTCTTTTTTGCCTCCTCTGATTGTGTATTTTCAAATAACCTTCCTTCAAGCTCATTAATTCTTTCTTCTGCTTCATCCATTCTGTTATTAAAAGACTGATGCATTCTTCAATAAGTCATTTGCATTTTTCAGCTCCAGAATTTCTGCTTGATTCTTTTAAATTATTTCAGTCTTTTGTTAAATTTATCTAATAGAATTCTGACTTCATTCTCTGTGTTGTCTTGATTTTTTTTTATTTTCCTCAACACAGCTATTTTGAATTCTCTGTCTCAAAGGTCACATATCTTTGTTTCTCCAGGATTGGTCCCTGGTGCTTTATATGGTTTATTTGGTGATGTCATGTTTTCTTGGATGGTGTTAATGAATCAGTCAGGAAAAATAAAATAAATATCATTAATGTGTTAGGGGCTCTAGAGGAAAATATGTAGATCCCATGCAAGAACAGAAGGGTAATGTAAGCATAGATGGAAACTCTAAGCAAGATTTTTTTTAAAAAATGCTAGAAATAAAAAAAACCAGTGTAGCAGAAATGAAGAATGCCATTGATGGGCTCATCAATAGATGATGAGGACAAGGAAAGTCAGTGAACCTGAAGATAGATTAATAGAAACTTCCGAAATTGAAATATTAAGAGAAAAATGGAAAAAACACCCAGAGTATACAAGTACCATGGGATAATTTTGAAAGGTATAACATCTGTGTAATTGGAATACCAGAAGAGATAATGGAGAGGAAGACATAATAGAAATAACAATGACCAAATTTACACAATTTGTGCTAGACATCAAATCAGAGACCCAGGAATCCCAGAGAAAAACCAATGCAGATAAATATGATAACATAAACTGCAGAAAAGTCAAAGTAAAAATCTTGAAAGAAACAACAGGGGAAAATACCTTACCTATAGAGGAAAAAGGATACAAATCATGGCAGACTTCTCACCAGATGCCATGCAAACTCTATGATAGTGGAGTGAAATGTATAAAGTTTTGAAAGAAAACTCCACCAGCCTAGAATGTTATACACAATGAACTTATACTTCAAAGGTGAAGAAGACACCACAGGAATGTAGTCAGATGATCTGTGACAAAGGAACAAAGGTGTTACAATGGAGTGAAGATAGTCTTTTCAACAAATGCTGCTGGAATTACTAGTCATCCATATGCAAAATAATGAACCTAGACACAGAATTTATATCCTCCAGGCAAAGTAAGACAAAATAGATCATAGACCTAAATGTAAAATTCCAAACTATAAAAAAATTCTAGAAGATAACAAAAGAAAATCTAGATCATCTTGGGTTTGGCAATCACTTTTTTGATACAACACCAAAGGCATGGTCCATGAAGGAAATAATTAATAATCATTAGAATTAAATATTTGTGCTCAGTGAAAGACATTGTCAAGTGAGTAAGACATGCCACAGACTAGGAGAAAATATTTGCAAAACACGTATCTGAGAAAGGACTGTTATCCAAAATATACAAAGATCTCTTAAAATTCAACAATAGGAAAACAAACAACTCAATTTAAAATGGGCAAAAGTTCTAGGCAGACGCCTCACCAAAGAAGGTGGCTCGTAAGCATATAAAAAGATGCTTCTCCTCGTAGGCCCTCAGGGATGTGAAAATTAAAACAATTATGAGATACCACTACACTTATTAGAATTGCAAAAATCCAGAACACCAAAACACCAAATGCAGACAAGGATATAGAACGACAGAAACTCTCACTCATTGCTGGTGGAAATGCAAAATGGCACAGCCAAGTTGGAAGACAGTTCGGCAGTTTCTTACAAAGCTAAACATATTCTTCCTATATGATCCAGTAATAGTGTTCCTTGGTATTTAACCAAGTGAATTGAAAAAGTAATGTTCACACAAAAACCTGCACATGGATATTTTTAGCAGTTTTATGCATAATTGCCAAAGCTTGGAAGCAACTAAGGTGTCTTTTAGTGAGTGGATAAATAAACTGTGATACATCAGACAATGTTATATTATTCATCCTTAAAAAAGAAGGAAATCCTGCAATTTGCAACAGCATGGATGAATCTGGAGGACATTATGCTAAGTGAAATAAGTCAGACACAGAAAAACAAACACTGCATAATGTCACTTATATGTGGAATCTAAAAAAGCCAAACTCATAAAAGCAGAGTAAAATGGTGGTGGCCAGGGGCTGGGATGTGGGGGAAATGGGGAGATGTTGGTCAAACAGTACAAAGGTTCAGCTATGTGGGATGAATAAGTTTTGGAGATCTAATGTGCAGCATGGTGACTATAGTTAACACTGTACTATGTACTTGAAATTTGCTAAGAGAGTTGATCTTAAGTGTTTCTACCACACACACACACACACACACACGTAACTATGTGATGTGATAAGCATGTTAATTTGCGCACACACATGTAACTATGTGATGTGATAAGCATTTTAATTTGCTTGATTGTGGTAATTATTTCACAATGTGTATGTATATGTATATCAAAACATCACATTGTACAACTTAGATATATACAATTTTTAAATTATGGTAGATATATTCAATTTTTATTTGTCAAGTATACCTCAATAAAGCTGAGAAAAAAAAACAAAAAGAGGTAGTTGAGGCACAAAAAACCTCTACCAAAATCCATTGAGTTTCTGTGTATTAATAATGAACATATGGATGCCAAAATTAAAAATACTATATTGCTTATAATTGTTCAAAAATGAAATACATGGGTGTAAATGTATTAAAACATGTATAGGAGTTGTATACTACAAACTACACAACACTGATGAAAGAAATGAAACAAGACCCACATAAATGGAAAAAAAAATGTGTTGACGGATTGCAAGAATCAGCATAGCAAAGCTTTCAATTCTATCCAAATTAGTATGTGGATTTAATTCAGTTTCTATCAAAATATCTTCAATATTTTGTAGATATATATGAATTTTTTAAAAAATTTATATGGAAAGTGGGAGAAACTAACATAGATAAATACATTTTGAAAAAGAATAAAGTGGGAGGAAATCAGTCTACCTGATCTCAAGACTTACTATATAACTACAGTAATCAGATACATAGATCAATGGAACACAACAGAGAATCCAGAAATATAACTGCTGAAAAATGCCCAACCGATTTTTAACACAGTTGCAAAAGCAATTTAATAGAGTAAATATAGCCTTTTAAACAATTGATGCTAGAGCAATTGAATATACACAGGCCATCAAATGAAGTTTGGTCCAATTATCGTAACTTATACAAAATTAGCCATTTTGGACCACAGACACAAATGTGACATGTACAATTTTAAACATTTTAGAAGAAAACAGGAAAAAAACTTTCAGAACTATGGCTAGGCAAAGAGTTCTTAGATTTGACATAAAAGTACAATATATACAAAGAAAAACTGACAAATTAGACCTCCTCGAAATTAAAAGCTTTTGCTCTGAAAAACATCCTGTGAAGAGAATTAAAAAATATGCTACAGAGGGTGAGAAAATATTTGTAAACCACATGTATAAAAAACGACTAGTATAAGAAAATATAAAGAACTCTCAAAACTCAACAGTAAAATCAAAACAATATAATTAGAAAATGGACAAAATACAGAAAGAGACATTTCTTCAAAACTAGATATACAGATGACAAAGAAGCCCATGCACGAAAAGATGTTCAACCTCATTAGCTATTAGAGAGTTAAAGCCACAGTGAGAGATCACTACAAATCTATAAGAATTCCTAAATAAGAAATAGTGACAACACCAAATGCTGGCAATAATGCAGAGAAACTGGATCATATTTTGCTCTGGGAATGTAAAATGGTACTTCCACTCTGGAAAATAGTTTGGCAGTTTGTTATAAAACTAAACATGCAACTACTATACTATCTAGTAATCGTATTCTTGGGCATTTATCTCAGAGAAAAAGACTTTACATTCACACACACAAATACCTGTACTTGAATGTTTATAGAGCTTTATTCATAAAAGCCAAAACCTGGAATTAATTCAAATACCTTTCAATGGGTAATGGTTAAATGGTTTGGTACATCCATACCATGAACTACTACTTAACAACAGGGAAACTGGGTAAACTGCACAAGAGATCTCTTTGTGTTATTTCCTATGACTCCATGCAAATCTACAAGTATCTCAAAATGCTGTTTCATTTAAAAAAATGCAATATGTAATATTGCCAAGATAGGATTCCCAACACAGGAGTGGGTGATGAGCAGTAGAATGAGCACAACCATCTGTTATGGACACAGAGAGACCTGGGTTCAGATTTGGTCTCCTTTACTTCCAAACTGTGTGACCTAGAGTTTGTGTCTGAGGTTGCCCATTTTCTCACACTCTTTTCAACAGCGTATATTCTTGTTCTATTTTGCAAAATCTAATAGGTTAAGGCATAGAATTTCATTGCTATTTATATTTGTATTTCTTTGATGATGAGTGAAGATGAATATAATTTTGCATCCTATTTGGCCCTTTTTATTTTTGTGTCTGTATGTTTATGTTCATGAGGGACATTGCTTTGTAAGTAAATTTTCTTGGTATATCCCTGTCAGGACTTGCTTTCAAGGTTATTCTAGCCTCATCAAAAAGTTTGGAGTTGTTTTTTTCTTTTTCTATTGTCAGTTTGAGGTTGATACAATATCTTCAGCAATACACCAAGGAAGCCATCTGTATCTGAAGTGTTTTGTTTTTGGAGGGAAGGTTTTTATAGAATCGATTTATTTAACAAACATAGGATTACAGAGATTATCTAGCTTTCCCATCAATTTTGTAATTCATATTTTTCAAGGAATGTGTGTATTTAATTTGTCACATTTATTTACATGATGTCCATAATATTCCATTATTATCCTTTTAATGTCTATAGACTCTGTTGTGATATCTTTTTATGATGTGGTTAATTTATTTTATTGTGATTAGTTTTCTTTGTGGCATATCAATTTTATTAAGATATTGAGAAAACTAACTATTGGCTTTCTTGATTTTCCATATTTTAATGGTTGTATACTATTTTACTGGTATCTGCCATTATCTTTATTATTTCTCTCCTTCTCTACTATCCTTGCTTTCCTTTTTCTAATTTTTTCAAGTGAAATCTTAGAATATTGATTTAAAATTTTCTTTTCTAAAAAATGCATTTGCAGCTACAAATTTCCCTCTATTCACTACTTGAATTGCATCCAACAAATTTTATGCATTGTATTTTAATTATCATTCAGTCCAAAATATATTCTAGTTTTCAGAACTTTGCATTATGAGCTTAAAAATTATTTTAGTAATTCTAATAGTTGGTTAGTAGTACCTCTTTTTGCTTTCCATTACTCTGATGACTAATGATATTGGGCAGACTTTTATACGTTCATTGACCCTTCATATGTCTTCTCTGAGCTTTCTGTTCAAGTCTTGTGTCCATTTTTTACTGGGTTGTATTCCCATTATTGATTTGAAATAGTTATTTATTTATTTAGATGGAGAAGTCTTGCTTTGTCACCCAGACTGGAGTGCAGTGGCAGGATCTCAGCTCACTGCAACCTCCTCCTCTCAGGTTCAAGCAATTCTCCTGCCCCAGCCTCCCAAGTAGCTGGGACTACAGATGCCTGCCACCACTTCAGGCTAATTTTTGTATTTTTAGTAGAGATGGGGTTTCACCATGTAGGCCAGGCTGGTCTCGAACTCCAGTAGAGATGGGGTTTCACCATGTTGGCCAGGCTGACCTCAAGTGATCCGCCTGCCTTGGCCTCCCACAGTGCTGGGATTAAAGGCATGAGCCACTGCACCCAGCCAGAGTTATTTATATATCCTGGGATCTAATCATTTGTCAGATAAATTTATTGTGAATATTTTATTGCATTGAATTGGCTTGCCTTCTTATTTTCTTAATGTTTATTGAATATCAAGAAAAGTTTAACATGAGTGAAGTCCAATTTTAAAATATTTTATTCTATTGGCGCTTTTTGTGTTATCTTTCAGAAATCCTTACCTACCCCAAGTTTATGAAAATTTTCTCCTATGCTGTTTTCTAGAAAAAAATATCTTTTGCATTTAGGTTTATAATTCTAATTAATTTTTGTGAATGACGTGATTTAGGGCTTGAGATTCACTTTTCTTATGGATACCTAGTTCTCCTGACACCATTTGATGAGAAGACTATTCTTTCTCCCATTGAATTATATTCATTTCTTTGCCTAAAGCGATTGATCATCAAAGTGCAGGTCTGTTTCTGGACTCTAATTCTGCCCTTTTAAATCTATACATCTTTCTTTAAGCCAACACAGTACTGTACTGATCACTACAGCTTTGTGGCAAGCCTTACAATTTAATATTGGGTAAGTCCTCCAACTTTGTCATTGTCTTCGTTATTCAAAGTTTGCATTTACATATACATTTTAGAAGCAGCCCTTCAATTTTTACAAATAAAAGCTTTCTGTGATTTTGACTGAGATGGCATTAATTCCATAGAACACTTTGAAGAGAATTAACATCTTAAGAGTATTGAGGCTAGGCATGGTGACTCACACCTGTAATCTCAGCACTTCGGGAGGCCGAGACGGACAGATCCCTTGAGCCCAGGAGTTCAAGACCAGCCTGGGCAATACGCCAAAACCCCGTCTCTACAAAAAATACAAAAAAAAAAAAAAAATTAACCGGCATGATGGTGTGTGCCTGTAGTCCCAGCTACTTGGGAGGCAGAGGTGGGAGGATCACCTGAGCTTGGGATGTTGAGGCTGCACTGAGCCATGATCTCGCCACTGCATTCCAGCGATAGAATGAGACCCTGCCTCAAAAAACAAAACACAACAAAACAAAAAAACAAAACAAAACAAAAGTAGTGAATCTTCCAATCCATGCACTTGGGATATCTCTCCATTTAAGATTTAGATCTTTAAACGTTCTTTCAGTGATGTTTTGTAGTTTCCAATGATGTGGTCTTACCTATATTTTATTAAATTTATTTCTAAGCATTGTATTATTTTGATTGTTTTGTGGTATATATACACACACACCACATATATATACACACATATAAATATATATATGTATACACACATATAAATATATATATGTATACACACATATAAATATATATATGTATACACACATATAAATATATATATGTATACACACA
>NW_026652282.1:88468669-88555181 GCF_009828535.3 Hylobates moloch | reverse complement strand
AATATATATATGTATACACACATATAAATATATATATGTATACACACACACAGAGAGACACACATACGTATTTATTTATTTATTTATTTTTGAGACGAAGCCTCACTCTGTCACCCAGGCTGGAGTGCAGTGGCATGATCTCTGCTCACTGCAAGCTCTGCCTCCTGGGTACAAGCAGTCCTCCTGCCTCAGCCTCCTGAGTAGCTGGGATTACAGGCGCGTGCCACCCCACCTGGCTAATTTTTGTATTTTTAATAGAGACAGGGTTTCATCATTTTGGCCAGGCTGGTTTTGAACTCCTGACCTCAGATGATCTGCCTGCCTCAGCCTCCCAAAGTGCTGGGATTACAGGCATGAGCCACCATGCCCAGTCTGTGTTGTATAGTATTTTTAAACATATTTTTTGAATTATTTATTGTTACTATTAAAAATGAATCTGATTTTTATACTAACTTTATATCCTGCATCTTTGGTTAATTTCAGTTATTAATTCTACTAGTTCTTTTATAGTTTTAAAATTTTCTACATCGAGAATTATGTTGTATGTCATATTAATCAAGACAGATTAATGTCTTCTTTTTGTGTAATGGCTAGAATTTCTACTACAATATTTAATAGAGGTGATAAAATTGGGCATCCTGCCTTGATCCCGATCTTAGGATAAAGCATTTACTACTTCAACATTAAATATGGTGTTAGTTGTGGAATTTTTGTAGCTGTTCTTTATCATTTTGAGATAAGTTCTTCTCTACATAGTTTGCTAAGAGGGTTTTCTTAAAAATCATGAAGCTAGTGATGAATTTTCTCAAATCATTTTTTTGTATCTATTGAAATTATCATGTCTTCATGTTTATCTCCTTTTAACTTAAAATGTGGTGACTTACAATTATTGATTTTTGAAAGTTGAAACAACCTTCCATTCTTGAGATGAACTTGATTTCACCATGATGTATAATTATTTTTATATATTTATAGATTTGCAAATATCATGGTGAAGATTTTTATATCTATAATCATGAAGGATATTTGCCTTCATATTTCTTTACTCGTGATGTCTTTTTCTTAATTGCAAGAAAAATAGACAATAATCATGGCGTCGATCATTGTTTATGTTTGAGCTGTTACTCTGGTCTCATTAAATGATTTGAAAGCATTTTTCTCCTCTATTAACAGAGTTTTTAGTGTAAGATTGGTCTTATTTCTTACTTCAGTGTTTGATAGATTTCATATTGAGATCATTTGGGTCTGGAGCTTCCTCCCATCCTCTGGGAAAATTTTTTATTTTGAGCTGAATTTCTTTCATGGATATCAAGCTATCCGAATTTTCTGTTTCTCACTTTGTAGTGTTTGTAAGTTGCCCTTTCAAATAACTCTGTCAATGTCATCTGCTTTTAAATGTATTGGCATACAATGTTCATAAAATTCTTTTATTGTTTTAACATCTGTAGAATCTGTAGTGATAGCCCATCTTTGTTTTCTGGTATTGGCTCATTGTGTTTCCCTCTTTCTTGATTATTCCAGCATGTAGTTCATCAATTTTATAAATATTTTCTTAATTTTGCCTTTGTTAATTTCCTCTATAATTTGTCTTCTGTAGTATTGACCCTATTATTTATTTCCTTCTCCATATCTTGTGCTTAAATTGACTCAATTTTTCTATTATAGTAAAAACTTAGGCTGTTGATTGAAAATTTGCTTTTTTATTTTTTTATTTATCTTTATTATTATTATTATACTTTAAGTTTTAGGGTACATGTGCACAATGTGCAGGTTTGTTACATATGTATCCATGTGCCATGTTGGTGTGCTGCACCCATTAACTCGTCATTTAGCATTAGGTATATCTTCTAATGCTGTCCCTCCCCCCTCCCCCCACCCCACAACAGTCCCTGGAGTGTGATGTTCCCCTTCCTGTGTCCATGTGTTCTCATTGTTCAATTCCCACCTATGAGTGAGAACATGCGGTGTTTGGTTTTTTGTCCTTGCGATAGTTTACTGAGAATGATGTTTTCCAGTTTCATCCATGTCCCTACAAAGGACATGAACTCATCATTTTTTATGGCTGCATAGTATTCCATGGTGTATATGTGCCACATTTTCTTAATCCAGTCTATTGTTGTTGGACATTTGGGTTGGTTCCAAGTCTTTGCTATTGTGAATAGTGCCGCAATAAACATATGTGTGCATGTGTCTTTATAGCAGCATGATTTATAGTCCTTTGGGTATATACCCAGTAATGGGATGGCTGGGTCAAATGATATTTCTAGTTCTAGATCCCTGAGGAATCTTTTTAATATAGCTATTTATGGCTATAAATTTTTCTAAAAGCTGAATTTCACACATTTTTTACTTGATATGTTTTTATTTTTGTTGAGTTTGAAGCCTTTCTTTATCACCGTTGTAGATTATTGTTGACCAGTGGGGCTTTTAGAATATATATATATATATATATATACACACACACACACACACACACACACACACATACACATACACACACATATATTTGGGAATTTTTCATATTTCTTCTTGCATTTGATTTCTAGATTCATTTCTTTGTGTTTGGATAGCAAACTATCTGGTATTCAAATATTTTGAAATTAATTGATTTTGATTTTGTTTTATGGCTAGAACATAATCTGTTTTGTAAACATTCCGTATATACTCGAAAGAAATACGAATTTTGCATTTGTTGTATATGGTTTTCTCCAAATGTCTCTGATATATTTTGTCTAGATTTACGGTTGTTTATGACAAAATGGATAGTTTTATACCAGTTGCTCAGCTTCTCATAGACAAACTCTGAAATCTGCCTTCAATTTTGAAGGTTAGGCTCACTATACATAAAATTCTAAGCTTCCTATAATATTTTTTCAGCATCTTTAAGAGATCAATCCATTGTTTTCAATTTCACTTTTTTTTGTTTCAAGAGGCTGTTGATGTCTTACTGCTTTTTCCTTTAAGATACTGTTTTATGATGATATTAATTATTTTGGAAGTAGACTCTTGCTCCTGGCTCTTGCAGGTTTTTCATGCCACTGAAACAACGGGAAAATAATGGGATCACTCTACTGTTGGGTATGATTGATCACGTTTACCAAGGAGAAATCATGTTGCAGTTTCACAGTGGGGGCATGTGTATAAATTAGGGATTTCTCTGGGAATAACTTTTAGTAATTCCATGTGTAGTAGCAAACACTAATACAAAGCTATAATAACAAAAATGAAAGGCAAGATTCCTGAGTATTCTGACCTTCCTGGAATGAATGGGTTAGCCCATGAGATATAGAACTTTGATGATATGGAGTACTGCCTGAAGCCAAAGGAAACGGGGAATAGTCTGTACAATAAGGTAGTTATAAATAGTTATATAAATATTAACTATGTTTCTGTGGATAGTTAAAGAAATGAGGTTAGCAGCAATATATATTTTTTCTTTGCTTCTTTGTATATATTTGTATGTATACAAATATATATACATATATTTCTATGTATGCAAATATATATACATATATTTCTATGTATACATATATACACATATATATTTGTATGTATACATATATACACATATATATTTGTATATATAAATTACTTTTCTCTTCTATCTCTTTTATAATACTTCCGATTATTTTGTATACTGATTGTTATTTGTGGTTAAACTTGCAGTATAGACCTTATTGTATGGAATATTCAGCTCAAACAGTGACTGAATTTGAGGAGTGAGTGGCATTGATTGACTCAAAAAATATATGATGACTGGCATCCATATTTGGATAGGATTACTGTTAGGACTTTGTCTCTTTTTGGGGGAGTGGATGAGGGAAGATGGTGAGAATATTTTGCTTGTATAAAGGACACTTATTTTCTTAGGCGAAAGTGGTAATTAGGTTTTATTGATGTAAGGAAATATAAAAATTCATTAAAATGCTTGGATGTCTGTGTGTGTGTGTGTGTGTGTGTGTGTGTGTGTGGTGTTCTTAGCAGGCAAAAAGTGGATTGTGTTGTTTATGAAACCTTCAATATTCTATTCTTTGCATTTTGATATTGTGTCTATATCTTTCCTTTTCCAGGGGGCTCCCTGTCTATGACATTAGTGGTTATAGGGAGAGTGGAAGTCTGACAGAGGGATTGGAAGTTTCCTCCTTCTTGTGCGTTTCCTTTTTTTCTTAGTGCCACCTCAGCCAATTATCTTGATTATTCTAGCACTATATTTATAAAATACCCCTTTATGTCTTCTTAAAGCTACTGTCCTTGAATTTTATTTTATCTAATGTTGAAATTGCTATACTTGTCTGGTTTTTTTTTCACTCATGCCAGATTTATCATTTCCTGTATCTGTATAGTATTATTAAAACTAATATTTAGTTGCATAGGTAAAAATGTCAATTGGTTATCCTTGTAAAACATTTAAAAATTAAAGGAACTCTAAAACTTTATTTCAGCAAATCTCCCATAATGCTACTACCCTAACTTCATATGCAACAATTTCGACAGTTTGGTGTATATCATTCAAGTCTTTTTATCTATGCATTTATCAGTAATTACGTCTTAAGAAGAAATATAGCATCTTTTTCAATATGCATATTTTATAATGCCCGACACAATTTGTTACTTATTAGTCCACTACTTGATTTTATTTTACTATTTTTCCTGTTGGTATATTTAAATTTGCCTCATTTTTATAATGGATACATAGTATTTAATTTTGTTTTTTAATAATAGATTCCTTCAAAGCTTTATTCTTTCACACTATTTTTATACATCAGTTGCCATGACAATTTGGAAACATGAAATACTACATATTATAAGCAAATTTATGTAAGGACAAAAATTGTTAAAATCAACTCAAAAAGAAATAGATTAATAGACTTATAACAATTAAAGAGATTAAATTAATTAAAAATCTTCATGCAAAGAATACCCCAGATCCAGATGGTGTCACTGATGCAGTCTACCAATTTTTAATGAAGAATGAATATAAATCCTTCACACACACTTTCAAAAAGAGAAGAGAAAGGAACATTTCCCAATTCATTCTAATAGGCCAGGATTACATAATACAAAACATGCACAAAAGCATAACCAGAAAAGGAAACTACAGAATGATGTCCCTATTTAATGTAGATTAAAACATTCTCAAGAGAAGTATTTAATTTTTGAATAGACCATTTTTGTCTATTTTGTTGTTTTATGTTGGTATTCCCCTCCCCTCCTTTTAGTAGCTTTGATTTTGTCAGGCAATTTGTCATAACATAATTTAATGTAATGACAAATCTTGTAATTATTTCCTTAAGACTATGGACTTTTCTGAATGACAGGAGTATGGTTTCTGGCTCTACAGATAATTTTAGAGTAATCATAGGAAGGAGAAGTTTATCTTATGACTTAGGTAAAATATAATTTCTGTGATGACTGAGATGCACTACATATTGCACAGAGAGAGAGATCTTCAGCAAAGGCATGTGCTGACAGGTGCTTCTGAAAACCAGTTTCTGGTATCTGGCATTCTAAGTGACCCTTGTCTTTGTGAGTTTGTGAGTTGCTGGTTGCAGGTGGACAGAAGAGTTCTAAGTCCTTCTGTGATTCACATCTGAGGCACTTACTGAAAGGAAATGAGAGTGTTTCAGATGCCTTCATTTCCCCCCTCTCTGTGAGAATTTGTGTCATTAGATGCCATGTGGAAGTGAGAGCAGAATCAGGACTGAGTGACCTCTGAGATCTCTTTCAGACCAGAATGTATTATGGACATCGTACAAGGATGTGCAGTGCTGGGACTGGAACACAGATGTGTGTCTGACAAGAAAGCCAAAACTGTCAATCCTTCTATCTAAACTGATTCGCTAAACCACTGTATAGAAAGATTTTCCCTCTAATGCATATCTCTTGGTGAGTTTCTGGTATTCACTCATTTATTGGATTGAGGGGTTCAAGTTTCTGAGGTAGAGATTAAAATTTGGCCTCTGAGAATGAATTTGCACTATCCAGTTGCCATAGAAAACTGTCATTAACCATAATAACATGATGTACTTCTGGTTTCTATGACAACTGGACTATGCCATCTTATCCTGGGAGGCGAAATATTGGACTTGGATGTTTATAGGCAGAAAGTGTGTGATAATTGCATTAAAATAAGATCATTTGGGTGTCTACCTTCACTGTAAATGTATGTGTATATGAGGGGGAAGGTAATAATTGAATATATAGTTGCAAATGTGGGGGCTGATTACTTGTTACATGGGGAGGCTGGCAGCCACTGCTGCAAAGAAACTAAAGTGGCTGAGTCACCAGTTATTCCATTTCCTTCATTGTTTCTGTGTCCTCAGCTGACACCTGTAGTGTGAGAGCTCTGTAATCTTTGAATTTGTAAAGCAGAAGTTTGCACACATTTCTGAGTATGCACCTCTCTCAAGAAATATTTTTGCTGAATCCCTAAAAGATGTATCTTCATTTATACTATATATATATATATGGAAATTTGAGGAGGGTAAATTATGAATATGCAAATTTTTTTGAGATAGGGTTTTGCTCTATTGCCCAGGCTGAGGTGCAGTGGCATGGTTGCATCTCACTGCAGCCTCTCAACCTCCAAGTCTTAAGCGATCCTCCCACCTCAGACTCCTGAGTATCTATGATTACAAGTGCATGCTGTAAAAATTAGTCATAGAAATTAACTAATTTTTTAAATTTTTTTATAGAGATGGGGTTTTGCTTTGTTGCTCCGGCTAGGCACAAATTTTGAAACAAATTCATTGTGAGATACAACGGATATAATGGGAATACTAACACCTTTTTTCTGGACTCCATGAATCATTTGTGTGCCCTGTAGGTATCAGAACACCCCTTTGGAAATTGCTGCTCTAAAAGAAAACTTTCAACTTACTACATCAGTAATTAAAATCTGTAAATGGCTCCCCTTTACAATAAGCATAAAATACAAGCTCCTTAATAAAGCTTTTGTTCTCAGTGGTTGAATTTTGGTTGTGATTTTTGTTGATATAATAGTTTTCCTATTCATTCATTAGGTTTCAAAAGAAAGGCAGAATATTTAAAATATTTATTATTGTTTACTACGTAGGAAATCTGTTTTAGTAAGCAGCTGGTAAATAAGGTATGTCTAAGTCTCTTAGCCTCACATTCCTGATTGTGCTCTGTGATACTTAAGCTTTATCTCTGATAACTCTGTTTCTGCTTTGCCAACTGGTTCGTTGTTATGTTGTGTTCATAGGAAGTTTCAGAGGGAGACATGTATCTGGAGGAAAGGAAGTAAGTCGACCACCAGTCCATTCCTGAGATGAACTCCATTTGATAACACTGTATTATTCTTGTTATATATTGTGGGTTTAATCTGCTAAAATATTTTTAAAATAGTGAGGCACTTTGGGCTGTAGTTTTCATTTCATGTGATTTTTTTTAATTTTAGGATAATGCTGGCCCTATTTAATTAGTTGAGAATTGTTTCTTTTTTTCCTCAGGAATAACTTATGTACAGTGAATATTATTGCTTTTTTTCCCACCTATGATGGAGTAACAAGGAAAAAATTTACCCTCTGTATTTGTGTCCTATTGCTGCTGTAACAAATAACCACAAACTTAGTGGCTTAAAACAATGTACATTCATCATGTCACAGTTCTGGAAGTCAGAAGTCGGAAATAAATCTCACTGGGAAAGAAACAATATATCAGCAAGACCATGTTTCTCTAGAGGCTCTAAGAGAGAATCCGTTTCCCTGTCTTGTCCAGCATCTACAGATGCATACTTTGCATTCGTTGGCTCATGGCTCCTTCTTCCATCATCAAAGCCAGCAAGGTGGTATCTTCAAATCTCTCTCTACTTCTATGTTCATATTGACTTCTCTATTTCAAGAATACTTGAAATTATACTTGGTCAATGAAGATATTGCAGGGTAATTTCCTCATTCAAGATCCTTAACTTAATCACAACTGTAAAGTTCCTTTTGCAATAGGTAACATATTCACAGATTTTGAGCATTAGGATGTGGAGATTTGGGAGGGATTTTTCATAATTCATCATACCTCAACTTCTTGTGAAACAGTCATAATAATTAGAAAAATATGAAATAATAGTATTCAAAACACTAAACAAAAATCAGCAAAAGGCAGTGGTAACTTAGAACCTGTAAACCAACAAAGTGAGTCCTATATTGCTCCAACTTGATAGTTATAGAGAATGTTCTGGTCATGGTGTGGGGAGAGGAACTGAAGTGAAGCCTAGTGGACTACATGAGTAGAAAAGTTGGAACTAAGAATCTGAGAAAATCAAGGTGGCTAAAGCTTGTAGGATAGAACATAAAGGAACCTTCACAGAAAGAAACTCCTCGGTTGTTAGAGAGTTCCCGAAAATATTAAGAATAGTAATCGGTATATGTACATGAGAAAATTACCCCAAGCTTATGAAAAAAAAAACTTGAAAGTATCAGAGAACACTCTCTAGTGTTCACACAGAGAAGGGAAAAGTGCTTCTTCCCACTAGCCAGACTGGAAAAACTTATAATTCACTTGGTATTTGGTTGAATACACAGGATGGTCGTATATCAATAACAGAATAATCAACCCTGGATGGAATAGAACTCCAAACCTGCTTAACACAGTCAAAACAGCAATACCTAAAACAGTCAAGTTATTTTTAAGTAACTTAAATGCATCTCAGAACAAAATCAAGAACATGTATGAAAATACAAAAATATCCAGCACCCAACGAAGTAAAATTCACAACAACTGACATCCATTTAATGATTAATAGGCATTTGGTGAAGCAGAAAAACATAATCCATAATAAGGAGAATAATCAATCAATCAAAACTGACTTAGAACTGACATTAGAAGAGTTATTATAACTACATTTCATATGCCCAAACAGTTATACAGCAGTACAGGAAGCTATTTTAAAAACATCTTGTCGTGCTAGAGATGAAAATTACCATGTTTGAGATTAAAAAACACATGGGAGCTCAGATCAAAATCCCAGTAAACAATTGTGTGGATATCAATAAACTGACTCTAAAGTTTATATGGAGAGGCAAAAGGCCTCCGAATAGCCAACACAATATTGAAGGAGACAACAAAGTGAGAGGACTGACTCTACCTGACTCCAAGACTCACAATAAAGCTACAGTAATCAAGGCAATGTGGTATTGGTGAAAGAATAGATAAATAGATCAACAGAACAGAATAGAGAGCCCAGAAATAGACCCACGTAAATATAGCCAACTGAACTTTGACAGAGAAGCAAAGACAATACAATGGAGAGAACAAACGATGCTACAAGAACTAGACAACCAAATTCAAAAAAAAAAAAGAATAATTTAGATACAGACCTTATACCTTTCACAAAAGTTAACTCAAAATGCATCAAGACCTAAATGTAAATCACAAAACTATAAAACTCCTAGAAGATAACAGGAGAAAATCAAAGTGACCTTGGATGTGGCAATGACCTTATAGATACTAAAGGCACAATCTATGAAAGAAATAATTGATAAACTGGACTTCATTAAAATTAAAAAATTATTGTCTGTGAAAGGTACTGTAAAGAGAATAAGAAGACAAGTCACACAGCAGACTGGAAAAATATGTTTGCAAAAGACATGTGAGAAAAGACTGTTCTCCAAAATATCCAAATCTTTTTTTTAAATTTTATTATTATTATACTTTAAGTTTTAGGGTACATGTGCACAACGTGCAGGTTTGTTACATATGTATACTGTTCTCACTCACAGGTGGGAATTGAACAAAATATCCAACTCTTAAAACTCAACAATAAGAAAATGAGCAAGCTGATTAAAAAATGGGCAGAAGACCTAAACAGATACCTCACCAAAGAAGATATACAGATGGAAAACAAGCATATGAAAAGATGCTCAACATGACCATGTCATTAGGGAATTGCAAAGTAAAACAACAGTGAGTTACACTACCCACTTATAATAATGGCCAAAATTCAAAACACTGACAACACCAAAAGCTGGTGATAATGTAAAGCAACAGGAACTCCCATTCCTTGCTGGTAAATGCCAATTGGTACAGCCATTTTGGAAGACAATTGGCAGTTTTTTACAAAGCTAAATATACTCATACCATGTGATCCAACAGTAGTACTCCTTGGTATTTACCCAAATGAGTTGAAAAGTAATGTGTAAAAGTACAGCCAGAGAAACAATCAATAAAATGAAATGGCAGCATTTGAATTATTTGGTTTTGTTCTGATTTATGTCTCTTTTTTTTTGTGCTTTTCATTTCATCCGTGTATTCTTATCTTAATTGGGTTTAGTTGTTTATATCTTCTTGGAGTTCACTGAATTTCTTTAAGAGGATTATTCTGAATCAGGTCATAGAACTACATTTCTTTAGTGTCAGTTATTCGAGATTTATTTGTTTCTCTTGATGGTATCATGTCTTCCTGATTCTTTATGATCCTTTTATCCTTACATTTGTGTCTGTGCGTTTTTGGAAACAGTCACCTCTTCCAGTCTTTAAAGGTTTTCGCTGGCAAAAAGACCTTCACTAGTCAGTCCAGTCTAGGTTTCTGGATGGGCCAGCTGATAGAGTCTGTAGGTAGACAGGGCTTACCCTTGGGGTCTCCAGTTTGGTGTGGCTGCTGACCAATGTCTGAGGTCAGGTATGGCCACTTGCTAGGCTCTGCAGTCAAGTAGACTTGCTAGATGTGCTCTGAAGTCATGTGGGCCGCTGGCTGGGCTCTATAGTCAGGCAGGGACAATAGCTGGGCTCTTTGATAGCATCTGCTCAGACACAGTCACAGGCAGTGCTCCCTGGCCAGGTGGTATCACGGACTGAATTCTGTGATTAGATAGAGCTGCAGTCTGGGATTCACAATACCAGTATTTAGGAGAGGCCTGAGACTGTGCTCCCTAACCAGATGGTGCTACTGGATAGACTCCTCATTCAGAAAGGGCCTCAGTCTGTGCTCTGCAGTTAGGCAGTGCCACAAGCTGGGCTCTGCATTTGGGCAGGGCTGTAGGCTGTGCACCACAGCACAGTTGGGCAAGTTCACTGGCTGGTTTCCCTATGCTGTCAAAGTTCTGTCTATGCTCCACAGTTGGTTTAGTTTGCTACCAGGCACCAGACTGGTCAGGGTAGAGCCATAGACTATACTTCACAGCTGGGCAGGGCTGCACGCTGTGCTCTGCAATCACGTGGGACTGCTGGCTGAGCTCCAATGGTTGGGCAGGGCTGCTGGAAGGGCTGCATGGTCAGTTGAGACCACAAGTTGTACCCTGCAGTTGAGTTGGGCTAAATGCTGGTTTCTGCAATCAGGCAGGGCTGCAGATTGTGTTGTGTAGATTGCGATCACTGACTGGGCTCCCTGGTTGTGCAGGGTCTCGGGCTTTGTATGCAATTAGGTGAAGTCATTGAATGGAATCCTTGCTTGGGCACAGCCACAGGCTGTGCTCAACAATCAGGCAGGGTTGTAGAATGGGCTTCATCACTGGGCAAGGCGGTAGACTGGGTTTCATGACTGGGTGGTGCTGTAGGCTGGGATCTGTGGCTGGCTGGGGTTGCTGGCCAGCCTCCCTCGTTGAATGGAGCCAGGCTATGCTCCTCAGTTGGGTAGGACTGCTGGCTTGGCTTCTGGAAAGGGTAGGGCCATAGGCAAGGATCCACAGCTGGGTAGGCTCACTGTTCTGGCTCCATGGTTAAATAAGGCTATAGGCTATGCTCCCCAGTTAGGTGGTGTTACCAGCTTGGCTCTTTGACCATGTGGGGCCATACACTCAGCTCTGAGTCTGGGCAGTGTTCCTGTTCATCCTTCTTGGTCAGGTAGGCTGGAGGCTATGCTTTGCAGTTAAGCAGGGTCTTTGGCTTGCCTCCTTGCCTGCGTAGGTTTATATAATGGGTTTTGTGGCCAGGCCGGACCTCTAGCTAGAAACCCAAGCTGGAAAAAACTGCCAACTGTGCTCCCTGGTCAGACGGGGCCACTAGCTCAGCCTTGTACATAGGTACAGCTGCTGGCTGGGCTCTTTGCTAGCAAGAGCCATGGTGTCACAACCAAGATTTGTGTGCCCTGCCTTCCTTCTTTGTTTCTGGCTGACCCCAAGTTGTCTAACCCTAAAGATATCCCCAGTGTTCTTCAAGAGGTGAGACATAACTGCTCCCCACACCCCACTGGGAATTTCCCCAAAATGCCCTTTTGGTGTGCCAAGACTAACCTAATGAAGTACAAAAGACAAGTGGACCATAGTCAAGTCACCCCAGGCCTCTTGAAGGAGTCCTGCCCAGGTCAGCCAACAGCCAAATGACACACATACATTCAGGTGAACCCAGCCACAATCAGAAAAACCACCCAACTGAATCCAGACTAAATCACTCAGCTACAGACTTATGTTCTAAATGGCTACAGAGGTCTTTTTAATGCACCATTGTTATGGCAATATGTAACTGATACGAAATGCAATCCTAAATTGATACACCTTCCAAAAGGATGCTAGGAATTAGACCTTTTAGGATGACACAAAGCTAAGATTAAACAATAGATTTTTAAAAAGGGTAAAGGGGACCTGCCAACACATCACCACATTACACACCCATAATAATAAAGCCAGAGAACAGAGATGCAGTATGAAACAGCTTATCCAAGGATTAATGAGCAGAGTAAGTCACTTTCTGTTGTCCAATTGGATGACTATAAAGCAAGATAAAGCAACCACAAATCTCAAGAGATTCATGGAAAAAGGGCCAGGATGAAGTAGAATCATTCTTGCTATAACTCTGAACAAAGCCTTCCATCCTTTTCCTAGTGGGGTGTGGTGAGAGTCATATCTCAAGAAATAAGTCTAAATCTCTCATAGTTTGTCATGGAGAAATAATTTAGAGCATTTTCTTATTTGAGCTTTCTGTTCAGATAGAAATTCAGAAAGACATGTCGTTTTGAGTCCAAGTCTTGCCACTTACTTATTGTATGTGTCTAAGCATGTTTCTAAGCCTTGTGTGTCATAAGTTTCCTCAAATGTCAAATAAGGGTAGTAGTAGAGCCTTCCTCATAGGTTAAAAAAGGAACAAACACATACAACACTGTAACTCATCTGGAAATGTAAACATGGGAAAATGGACCAGGCAATAATGCATTTAAAATGAGAAAACCAGCACCACAATATATTAAAATATATTATAGAGCTATCACCAATAAAAGAGTTTGGTACCAGCTTTAGTTTATAGCAAGAGGGAACATGAAGACATAGGAAAGATGGGAGATGGAAACACAGAAATCAAAGTTTACCTCAGATGATCCATAAATACACATGGTCTATTGGCACATTAGACTAAATTTTGTGGCCTCTAATATTTCACATTGTGGTATATCTAAATTTTTTCCTGACCCTAGTGGGGATGAGATGGTATTTATTGGGCCCACTCATATCCTCAACGCACTCACAGTAATAAAATGGCTGATAGATACATACAATGGTATTCCTCTTCAGTAATAATAAAGGACAAATATAAACAACAATGATATTTCACTTTTTCCACCTATTCAGAGTTGCAGAGTAAAAGACAAATGATACAACAGAGTGTTTGCAAGGGTATGAGGAAATGAGCCACATGACTGGGAAGTTGTGAAGTCAAAATCAAAATCCAGGTTTGTCTGCCTTCCCAGCTGGTGAGTGTACTCTCTCTACCAGTCATCATTGCTTCATGGAACTTGGAATCAGGTCAGAGGCCAGAAATCATGCTCCATACTGTTCAACGAGCAACATTTTAAACATTAAACCTCTGTCTCACAATTTTCCTCCAAAACAGTAGACAATACAACTGTGTGTAAAGGAAAGAACTGCAGCCTGCATTCCTAGTTGACACGAATTTAGATTATGTATCATCAACCTACACCTACCATGTCTATACGCAAACTTTTTTGAGTGCACGGGAAGTTCTATTATCCTTAGTTAAAGATGGGGAGCAATGTGTATTTAAGCTAAGGAATGATGCTATTTTACAGCTGTGATTATTTTGTCCAAAAGATTCATTCCATATATATTTCTGCAATTAAGTCATTTTATATAACATGTCATCATCCCATATTACTTAACAGAGTTCAGCCTACTTGGTTTAAAAAATTATTCTCTTAATATTTAATTACTTGATTTTATACTATCAATACAGTGCATGATCATTACAGAAAATACAAAATAATAAAACAGTAATGAAAACATCCACAGCATCTGTAATAGTAATAAAAATATCCATATTCCATTGCTAATTCTATAGTGTTTAAGTATTCAGGTACATTTTATATGTGTATATACATATATTGAATTCAACCTAATTGTTTTAAACAGCTGCATCAGTATTTTGCTTAATATTCTTGTGTATGTTTCTGTATATCATGCTGTTTAGTCACCTGCTATACAAAAACACATTTAATATCTTCTCTCTCTTCTGAGAAGACATAAAAAACAGATTAGTGATACTTGCTAGCACTGTGGCAGGGACAAACAAATGACAGGCAAATAACAAAGGAAGCACATAGGAAAGGAATCAAATGAAAGTGCCCCAGGCTCAGTGCAGAGCAAGCAGGCAAAAATGCCTAGCTCTGTTTCTCCCCGGAAGGGAGTTTGTCTAAACATTTTCCAAGCTGGTGCCTGAAGATCAGGCTTCTAACTAGCCTGCATCTGAGAGCTGATGGGGCAGGCAAACAATAGACCTCTGAGAGCCTGAATAGGTACATGGGCACTTCCCATGCCTTCTCCCCACCCCAGCTCACTCCAGTGATAAAACCAGGTCTTCAACTTCTTCCTGGAAGGAGTTTGTCCATACTTTGAGCACCTCAAATTTTATAGCTCCCACCTGAGGGACAGGGTCCTAAATCACCTAGCTCTCGGAGTTGATGGGGGCTCTGCATTCATGATTCTTCATGGACCACAGAAAACAAAGAGGTGATTTTAAATGTGGGCATGAGCACTTCCAGTAGCTATTTCCCCTGGCTCAGCACAGACTAGGCAAGTAAGAACACACAGCTCCAGGTTCCTCTCTGGAAGGGGTTTGACTACAAACCTAACATCCTGACTTTCCTAGCTGCTTCCTGTGAGTCTGACCTTTAATTAGCCTGCATCTGGGAGCTGAAAGAGCAGGCAATTAGTCCACTGGGAACCTAAATGGATGTGTGGGAACCTTCCATAACTCCTCTGCTGGACCACTCCAGAGATAAAGCCAAGCCTACAGCCAGCTGACCTGTCTCTGAGAGCAGATGGGCGTTGGCATTCGCTAAACCCCAAGGAACATCAAAGAACAAAGCAATGGGTTGAGATAGTGTGTGGTATGAATGAACATATAGGTATTTGTCACAGATACTCTCGCCAGCCTACTGCAAAGAATAAAGCAACAGGTTGAGATATCGTGTGGTCTGAATGAGTATATAGGTATTTCCCACAGATACTCTTTCCAGCTTACTGCAGAGCAAAAGCGAGGTAAACTGCAGATCCCAGCTTTTTCCTGAGGATAGAAAGAGAAGGAACACACATCTAACACTACAACTTTTCCTACTGCATCTTGAGAGACTGGCTTCTATCTTGCCTGTCTTGGGGAACTGACAGGATTTGGCACAGCCTAATCTCCTGAGGGCCACTAAGAACAAAGACAGCAGTTTGGACAAGCACAAAGGTTTAAAGAGCACTTAGAATCTCTAGCCAGGCTGACTGGCAAGGTCCATCTCCTACATGAGGCTTCTGTTAAGACTGGGAGAGGAGATATTCTTATCCAATGTGCAGAAACCAACATAGAACCTAGAAAAAATGAAGAAACAGGGAAGTATGTTTCAAACGAAAGTAATATGAATCTCCAGAAACTCTCTAATGAAATAAAGATAAGTGATTTACCTCATAGAAAATTCAAAATAGCAATCATAAATATGCTCATTGAGTTCAGGACAGCAATGCATAAACAAAGTGAGAATTTCAAAAAACAGATAGAAAACATAAAAAAAAAACAAACAAAAAGTATAAGACTGACAAATACAATAACTGAATTATAAAAATCCAATAGAGAGGTTCAGCAGCCGAGTAGATTAAGTGGAAGAAAGGATCAGCGAACTCTAACAAGCTATTGGAATTCATTTAATCAGAAGAGAATAAAAAAATGAAGAGGAGTGAGAAAAGAGTGAAGATTGCTTAAGAGACTTATAGAGCACCATGTAATGGACCAATATATTCATTTCTAGAGATCAAGGAAGAGAGGAGACACAGAAAGCTTATTCAAGTAAGAAATGACTGAAAACGTCACAAACTTGGGGAATGAAATAGAAATTCATATCCAGCAAGCTCAAAGGACACCAAATAAGATGAATCCAAAGAAACTCAGATCAAGACACATTATCAAACTGTCAAAAATTAAAGTCAAAGAGATGATTTTGAAGGCAACAGGAGAAAAAGCAGCCTGTTATGTACAAGGAAACCTCCGTAAGACTTTCAGCAGTTTTTTCAGCAAAAACCTTGCAGGGCAGCAAACAGTGGGTAGATATATACAAAGTGCTAAAAGGAAAAAACCACGTCAACAAGAATACTATATTCAGCAAATCTGTCCTTCAAAAATGAAGGGTAGGCCAGGCGCAGTGGTTCACGCCTGTAATCCCAGCACTTTGGGACGCCACGGCGGGTGGATCACCTGAGGTAAGGCATTCGAGACCAGCCTGGCTAACATGGTGAAACTCTGTCTCTACTGAAAAAACAAAAATTAGCCAGGCATGGTGGTAGGCGACTGTAATCTCATCTACTCGGGAGGCTGAGGCAGGAGAATTGCTGGAACTCGGGAGGCGGAGGGTGCTGTGAGCCGCACTCCAGCCTGGGCAAAAAGAGCGAAACTCCATCTCAGAACAACAACAACAAAAAGAAGGGTAGATACTTTCCTAGACAAAGAAAAGCTTATCACCACCAGACCCACCTTAAAAGTAATGTTAAAGGGAGTTTTTCAAGCTGAAACCAAAGATACTAAACAGTAACATGAGAGCCCAAGATAACCTAAAATTCGTTGGTGAAAGTAACTAGACAAAACAAGACTATTGTACTACTCTAACAGTGGCAGGTAAATCAACATGAATCTACTATAAAAGTTAAAAGACAAAAGTATTGAAAACAACTACAGCTAAATTATGTATATGGTTACATAACATAAATATATGTAAATTGTGATATCACTAAAATATAGGGTGAAGGGAGGAGAAGTAAAAATGGAGAGTTCTTGCATGCAAATGAAGTTGAGTTATTATCAGCTTAAAGTAGATTGTTACAAGATATTTTATGGATGTCCTCTGGTAACCACAAAAGAATTACCTATAGAAATTGCACACAAAAGTAAAAGAGAAAGAAATCCAAACCTATCACTACAAAAAGAGAAAAAATGAAAACAAAAGAAGACAGCAAGCAGAAAAAGAGCAAGAGCCACAAGACAAACAGAAAACAGGTAGCCAAATGACAATAGTAAATCTTTTCTTAATCATAATTACTTTAAATTTAAAGAGACTAAGCTCCTCATTAAAAAGATATAGAGTAGGAAAAAAGTTACAGAGTGGGGAAAAAATACAAAGTGGCTGAATGGATTTTTAAAAATACCACCAAGCTTCAAATGTATGCTATCTACAAGAAACTCATTTTAGATTTAAGGACATATATAGGCTGAAAGCAAAGGGATGAAGAATGATATTACATGCAAATGATAATCAAAAAAGACAGGAGTGGCTATACTTACATCAGACAAAGTTGACTTTAAGTCAAAAATTGTCTCTAGAGACAAATAAGTTAATTACATAATAACAAAATGATCAATGCAATAGGAAGATACATCAGTTATAAATATCTATATATCCCAAAAGAGAGTACCTAAATATAAAGAAAATACAGACAGATCTGAAAGGAAAAATTGACAGCAATACAATAATAGTAGGATACTTTGATACCCCACTTTTAATAATGGATAGAACATCAAGACAGAAAATCAATAAAGAAGCAGGAGATTGAACAATAGTATTAAACAAATGAACCCATCAGACATACACAGAAGTTTCCATCCAACAATAGAAGAATATACATTTTCCACAAGCACATTCACCTGAGTATTCTCCAGGATAGATCATATAATAGTTCACGAAACAAGTTTCAATTTAAGAAGACTTAATTCATACCAAGTATATTTTCCAATCATAATGGTATGAAACCAGAAACCAATAACAGCAAAAAAATGAAAAAAATCACAAACATATGAAACTTAATAACATACTCTTGAACAGCCATTGGTTCAAAGACAAAATCAAAAGGGAAAAGTAAAACTATCTTGAGATGAATGAAAATGAAAAAACAACATACCAAAACTTATGAGATGTAGCAGAAGCAGTACTAACAAGGAAATTTATAGTGGTAACCACCTACATTATAAAAGAAGAAAGATCTCAAATAAATTACCAAACTCTACATCTCAAGAAACTAGAAAAAGAAGAACAGGCCAGGCACAGTGGCTCACGCTTGTAATCCCAGCACTTTGGGAGGCCAAGGCAGGCAGATCACTTGAGTCCAGGAGTTCAAGACTAGCCTGGGCAACATGGTGAAACCTCGTCTCTACAAAAAATACAAAGCTTAGCTGGACACAGTGACACACACCTGTAGTCCCAGTTACTCAGGAGGCTGAGGTGGGAGGAAAACTTGAGCCTGAGAGGTAGAGGCTACAGTGAGCCAAGGTCATGCCACTGCACTCCAGTCTGGTCAACAGAATGAGACCTCATCTCGAAAACAAAACAACACAAAACAACACAAAAACGAAGAACAAACTAAGCCCAAAGTTGGCAGAAGGAAGAAAATAATAAAGATCAGAGCAGAAATAAATTAGAGAATAGAAAATCTATTGAAGAAAATCAACAAAACTAAGAGTTTGTTTTTTGAAGAAATAAACAAAATGAACAAATCCTTAATTAAGAAACTAAAGGTTAACCCTTAACCCTAAACTAAGTAAGAAAGAGAGAAGATTCAAATAAAAATGAGAAATTACAACATATGTCTCAGAAGTAAAAAAAAAGGATCTCAAGAAATAATTATGAGTGATTTTATGCCAACAAATTGGATAACCTAGAGAAAACGGATAAATTCGTACAAACTTACAATTTATTAAGACTAGATCAAGAAGAAATAAAGTGGAGTACAGTGGTTCATGCCTATAATACCAGCACTTTGGGTGGCTGAGGTGGGAGGGTCGCTTGAGGTCAGGAGTTTGAGATCAGCCTGTGCAACATAGAGAGATCTCATTTGTACAAAAATCTTAGCTGGATGTAGTTCTAGCTACTGGAAAGGCTGAGGCAGGAAGATCACTTGAGCCCAGAAGCTCAAGGCTGTAGTGAACTATGGTCATCTCATTGCACTCCAGCCTGGGTGACAGAGTGATACCCCATCACTAAAAGAAACAAACAAGAAGAAATAGAAAGCTTGAACGGACCAATGGCAAATAAAGAGATTAAACTAGTAATCAAAAACCACCCAACAAAGAAAAGCCAAAGATCAGATGTCTTCACAGCTGAATTCGACAAAACATTCAAAGAAAAATTAATACCAATCCTTCTTAAACTCGTCCAAAAAATAGAGGTAGAAGGACTACCTCCAAACTCATTTTCCGAGGCCAGCATTACCCTGATACCAAAGCCAGACAAAGATACCGCAAGAAAAAAAAATACAGGCCAATATCGCAGATGAACACAGATGCAAACATTCTCAATAAAATATTAGAAAATTAAATTCAACAAGCACCAAACTGATTATACACCATAACCAAATAGAAATTATTCCTGGGATGCAAGGTTGGCTTAACATATGCAGTAATTCAATGCAATACACCACATGAACAGCATGAAATATAAAAACCATATGATCATTTCAATATATGCAGGAAAAGCATTTGACAAAGTTCAATATCATTTCGTGATTAAAAAAACTTCTAACGAAATAAGTATTGAAGGGTATTTCTCAACATAATAAAGGCCACTTATGTAAATCCCATAGCTAACATCATAATCAATGGGGAAAAATTGGAAGCTTTTTCTTTAAGATCCAGTACAAAACAAAAATGTTTATTCTTGCCACTTTTGTTCAACATAGTACTGGAAGTACTAGCAAGAGGAATCAGACAATTAAAAGAAGAAGAAAAAAAGTCATCCAAATTGAAAAGGAAAAAGTGCAATTATCTTTGCAGATGATATATGTAAAAATGTATGTATAAAATATATGTATAATATAAAACCCTAAACACTCCTTCACCCCCAACCCCCCAAAAAACCCTGGTTAGAACTAATAAACAAATTTAGTAAAGTTGCAGTGTACAAAATCAATATACAACATCAGTTGCATTTATTTGCATTAATAATGGTCTATCAAAAAAGGAAATCAAGAAAATAATTTAATGTATGAGAGTGTAAAAAAGAATAAAATACCTAGGAATAAACATAACCAAGGACATGAAAGATCTATATACTGAACACTATAAAACACTGATGAAATAAATTGAAGATGATGATACAAATAAATGGAAAGATAATTTGTGTTCATGGATTGATGGATTGGAAGAATTAGTATTGTTAAAATGTCCATATTACTCAAAGGGATAAACAGCTTCAAAGCAAACCCTATCAAAATTCAAATGGCATTTTTCACAAAAATTTAAAAAATAATGATAAAATTCATACTGATATGGTTTGGCTCTGTGTCCCCACTGAAATCTCATCTCAAATTGTAATCCCCGCATGTCGAGGGAGGGACCTGGTGGGAGATGATTGGTTCATGGTGGTGGTTTCCCCCATGCTGTTCTCCTGTTAGTGAGAGAGTTCTTATGAGCTCTCGTGGCTTTAAAAGTGGCAGTTTCCCCTACACGATCTCTCTCTCGGTGCCTTGGAAGTAGCTGCCTGCTTCCCCTTCACCTTCCACCATAATTGTAAGTTTCCTGAGGCTTTCCCAGCCATACAGAACTGTGAGTCAATTAAACCTCTTTCCTTTTAAACTACCCAGTCTCAGGTAGCATCTTTACAGTAATGTCAAAATGGACTAATACACAAAAGACCCTGAATAGCCAAAACAATCTTGAGGAAGAAAAACAAATTAGATACATCATACGTTTAATTTCAAATTATATTAAACAATGTAAAACAAAGCTCTAGTAATCAAACAGCATGGTATGGGCATACAAACCAAAGACCAACAGACAGAATTGAAAGCCCAGAAATAAACTCAAGCATATATGGTCAACTAATTTTCAACATGGGAACCAAGAATGCATAATAGGGAAAGGATAGTTTCTTCAATAAATGGTGTTGGAAAAGCTGGACATCCACATGCAAAATCATAAAATTGCACCCTTATTTTACACCATACTTAAAAATCAGCTCAAAATGGATGAAAGATGTAGACATAAGACTTGAAATCATAAAACTCTTAGATGAAAACATAGAGGAAAGCTCTGACACATTGACCCTGGCAATAATTTTTTGAATATTACACTAAAAGCTCAGGCAACTAAAGCAAAAATAAACAAGTAGGACTATATCAAGCTAAAACCCTTCTGAACAGCAAAGAAAACAATCAACAGAGTGAAAAGGCAATCCACAGAATGGGAGAAATATTTGCAAACCATATATTTGATAAAGGGATAATATCCAAAATACATAAGAAACTCAGAGAAGTCAATAGCCAAAAATCCAAATAACCAAATTACAAAATGGATAAAAGTCCTGAATAGATATTTCTTTAAAGAAGACATATAAATGGCCAAATGGTATATAAAAAGGTGGTCAACATCACTAGTCATTAAGGAAATGCATATCAAAACCACAACATCACCTCACACCTATTAGGATGGCTATTATCAAATAGATAACAGATAAGCGTTGGCAAGGATGTGGAAAAAAAGGGAATCCTTGTACTCTGTTGGTAGGAATGTAAATTGGTACAGCCATTATGGAAAACAGTATGGAGGTTCAGGCAGAAAATTAAAAATATAACTACCATATGACCCAGCAATCTCTCTTCTGGGTATATACCCAAAGAAAGTGAAATCTAAACCTCACAGAGATATGAACACTCCCATATTCATTGCAGCATTATTCTCAGAAGCCAATATGAAAACAACCTAAGTGTCTGTCAATAGATTAATGGACCAATAAATTGTTATATATATTATATAATACATGTATTACTACATATACTATTATATAGTATACTATATATATATACCCTTGTCAAAGTGTATCCTTTGACAAAGGTACAAATTGGTAGTTGCATAGGATTAATAAGCCTAGAGCTCTGATGTGCAGCATGATAATTATAGTTAAGAGAGTAGATTTCAGATACTCTTCCCACAAGAGGATAACTATTTGAGGAGATGCTTGACTAGTAATATTTTCACATGATTGCACATATATATGTATATATATATATCAACATCAAGTCATACACCTTAGATATATGTAATAAAAAGAAAAAATGAGGTATTTTTTGTATATCATAAATGACAATGTAATTTTTGTTCTGCTCCAATTTTAGTCACCTGATTTTTTATTTCTCTTTCATATTTTAAATCTCCATCATTATTTTTAATTGTTGCACAATTTCCATGTTTGTGATATTCCAAAGATAATTTAGTGATTCACCCATAGAATGATACCTTGATTATATCTCATTTACAGTACTTCAGTGGGAGCATCAAGGGGAAAAGAGAGAGAGAGGAAGAAGCAGAAAAAACATTGTAAGAAATAATGTCTGAAAAGGCCCTGAAATACTAATCTATGCATCAAGAAACTCAACACATTCCAAGTAGAATAACTAGAAAGAGATGCACATCCAAAAAAGTTGAAAGCCAAAGACAATAAAAAATACGTTGAATACACTAAGAGAAAGAGAAACACATTAGACATTGTGTACAAAGGATGTCTAATAAGATTTTTTATTATAGAGACAGTGTTGTCTCCCAGGCATAAAGCAAATGGCAGACGCAAATGCAAACATACAAATAATAACATTAAATGTCAATGGATTAAGTAATCCAATCAAAATAATCCAATCAATACTAATACTGGAGAAAAACAAGTACAACTATGGTCTAACAACTATGTGTTGTCTAAGGGAGACATACTTAAGATTTAGAGGTACAAATAGGTTGAAAGTAGCAGAATAGAAAAAGATAAACCAGGCAAACAGAAGTCATTAGAGGCTTGGAGCAGCTATAATAATGTCAGGCAAAATAAACTTTACAAAAAATGTTTAGAAATAAAGAGGGACATTTTATAATGATAAAAGTATTAATCATTAGGAAGAAACAATAGTTATACACACATATGCACCTAACAATAGAGCACCTAAATACCAGTGCAAACCTGACACAATTGAAGGGAGAAATAGTTCAAAAATAATATTAAGAGACTACAATACCCTACTTTTACTAATGGGTAGCATAACTAAGCAGATCATTAAGGATATAGAAGACTTTGATTCTGCTGAGAGAGTGTTTTAAAAATTAAAAAAGGACATAGACAACTTGAAAAACACTATAAAACAGCTAGATCTATCAGATAGAACACTCTACCCAATAAAAATAGAATACTCATTCTTCTCAAGTGCACATGAAACATTCTCTAGGACAGAGCATACATTGGGCTATAAAACAAATCTCAATTCACTAATAAAATCGAAATCATACATATTACATTCTTTGATCAGATGGACTGAAATTAGAAATCAATAAGAGAAAAAAGCTTTGGGATTTCACAAATATGCAAAAAGTAAATAATACACACCTAAATAAATCATAAGTCAAAGTAGAAATCATGACAGAAATATAGGAACACAATAATAGAAAGTTAACCTAATTTAAAAATGGACAAAAATCTGAAAAGACATTTCTCCAAAGAAGACAGGCAAATGACCAATAAGTATATGAAAAGATGCTCAACATCATTTGTTAGCAGAAAAATGCAAATCAAAACCACAGTGAAATACCACTTCACACAAAATAGTTTGGCTATAATACAAACAACAGCCAATAACAAGTGTTGGAAGGGATGGGTAGTTATCAGAACCTTCCAACATTGCTGGTGGGAATATAAAATAGTGCAGACACTGTGGAAAATGGTTTGGTAGTTCCCCAAAATATTAAACAAGTTAGCGGTTAACCTATTAATTTCACTGCTAGGCGTATACTCAAGAGAATTGAAAACATATGTTCGCCAAAAAAAACCTGTATGTGAATATTCATATTAGTATTATTCATAATAGCCAAAAAGTGGAAACAACCAAAATGGCCATCAACTGAAGATTGGAAAAACAAAATACAGTATGTGCACACAATGAAATATTATTCAGCTATAAAAATAATGAAGTACTGATTCATTCTACATTACTGATGAAACTTGAAAACGTACTGCGGTGTGAAAGATCACAAATTGTATGATTCCATTCATATGAATTGTACAGGATAAGCAAATCTATAAAGACAGAAAGTAGATTACTGGTTGATTAAGGCCATAGGGGATGTGGGGGATAGGAAGTGACTGTCAGTGGATAGAAGGTTTTATTTCAGAGATGGTTAAAGTAATTAAAATTAGATTATGTTGATGGTTACATAACTCTGAATATGTTAAAGACTATTGAACTGTATACTTTAAATGGGTGCAATTTACGGCATCCTAAAAATATTTCAATAAAGCTGCTAAAATAGATAATGCTTGTATGCTACTTTTTGGGCTAGATAAAATGTTAAAAAATTACCATTTTTTTATACAATTACACATGTGTTTTCCTCACTTGGAAGTTAGTGATAATGTAGTTTCTATCTGCAGAGAAACAGGAAGCTTTTTAATCTCAAAAAATTTTATCTATAGCTTTTTAATCTCAAAAAAATCACCTTTGAATTAGTTATAATTGCATGGGATTTTGAAATTGTTACCTTCTTCCTCCCATCCTCCCCTCTTTCTCTCTCTTTTCTTTTTTTTTTTTTTTTTTTTTTTTCTCAGATTTTGTTTTGGCGTGATGTTGGCTCACTGCAACCTCAGCCTCTTGGGTTCAAGTGATTCTCCTGCCTCAGCCTCCCGATTAGCTGGGATTACAGGCATGCGCCACCACACCCTGCTAATTTTGTATTTTTAGTAAAGACAGGATGTCTCCATGTTAGTCAGGCTGGTCTGGAATTCCCGACCTCTGGTGATCCACCCGCTTCAGTCTCCCAAAGTGCTGGGATTACAGTTGTAAGCCACTGCACTTAGCCTAAAAGAGCATTTTTGAAAGAAATTTGGCCTCCTGACCTGCATTAGATCTGGATGATGTAGGGAAGAGGATCCAATGTGGTGTTAAAATATATTTTGAAAATTAACAAAGGAATTTAGTATGGGATATGTATAAAAGGATACTTAAGTAGGAGAGAAAATTAAAGTTTATGTCTCGTGACTAGGGGACTTTCTTAAATGATTTATTTGTTAAAGGAATTATTGGGAAAATGAGCTCTGATTGTGAAAAAAAATTGGTGCAGGACTACTTAACAGATGCCCTCCTCACTAAGCTCCATCACTCTTCTCTGGGCCTTCATGGTCACTACCAATTCCCCCTTTCTTTTCCCCAACTCCTCCACCTCCATTCACACACACACATGCAAATACACATGGCTTCATTTTGCTCTGGCTCATCTAACGTCACAATAGTCCAATTTAGCATTTAGACTAAATTGCTCAGACAGGGAAAGGAGGTAAAGAAAAAAGGGAGAGGGAAGTGTAGCAGAATTAGAAAATTGTGAATTTCTCATTTGGGAATTTTCTTCCCTGAAGATTCTCATCAGACTTTTAAATTATTGTAGAGGAATCATCGGTTACGATATTGTGCTTTTAATGGTAATTTTATTGCAGTCCTTGAGAGATTTAAATTGGTGGTCAACTTTTGGTTTTTGATACTCATTTCTATCAAGAACCTGTGAAGATTAGGGGTTAGTTTAAAAATTAGGTGATCTTCAGTATATAGTATTAGTGATATGCTAGAGATCAATATCACTATGTCTATATATTGATGTATTTATATCAATTTCTATCTCTATTTATCCATAAAATTCACATATACAGCAAAAAGATAGCAGAGTTGTATTCTCATAGAGACAGAATATACAATGAAAAATAACCGGGAGGGGGATAAACAAATTTCTTTATAAAAGATACCTTGCAAAGGACTGAGGACTGAAGTGACCAGGGTGTTAACCTTCTTGTTTTACTTATTTCCTCCCTGTTTTATGTTAATGTTCATTTATGTTAACTCTGTATTATTTTGTAATCAGAAAAGTAACTGAAATTAAACATTTAAAAATATGCAGACAACACTCATTGAAAGTGATTCATACACAAAAAGATATAATCATACAGGAATATGGAAGAATATTCAAATATTCTGTTGAGTTTAAAAGGAAAATATTTTCAAAACGGTTCATATGTGTTAATGGAACAAATATTTAGAAGTATATCTATAAATGTTAATCCAAAACAGCTGATGGCATTGAGCATGATTGATAGTTCCTTCTTGGTCAGTTTCAACATGTTTTTAGATTGTTCCCATGAGTATTCTTATAATTAAAAAGTAATTGAACTGAAAGTAGAATATTCCACTTCGTGGCCCCTTCCATTATCTTCCACAGACAACACACACACACACACACACGCACACACACACACACACAGTGCAAACATACACACAGAGCCTTATCTTCAGGTGAAAGTTGAATTTTCTATGGGATGAAAAGTGCTGTCTATGTACCTTGTGTCTCTAATTACCTGTATGCTCAGAGTGTGTTTCTCTTCTTTGGTTTTTAGACCATAGACAATGTCTAGTTATGAGATGTAACAAATATGCATTTTCCCAGTTTCTCAGAAAAGAGAGTGAGAATACACTAAAATTATTTTTAATAGACTATGATATACTGCATGGTATTATTTTCATATATGCATTCAATGGAATACTAATTGAACTATTATAAAGGAGGTAGAATTAAATGTACTGACATTGAAAGATGTCATGCAATGTGAAAAAGGCAAATTGCAGAATGGCAATGTTACGTTAATGATCCAATTTCTAGGGAAAAACATACAGTGAATGTTAGAACATTATGTTATGATCCTATTTAGTTACCTAAGCACCCCCTCCCCCTGGTCTTCAGCTGAGAGTGGTAGGAAGTTCTTTGTGTCCATAGAGCCTAAATATGCACATGTTGGCAGTATGACTTACATCCCCATGTCGGTCATCTTGCCCCTATCTATGCAGGCTTCTCTGGCTTTGATACTTATCTGTATATTCTACTTTTTGTAGGAAATTGGGAAGGAGAGAGGGAGGGTGGGAGGGAGAGAGAGAGAAAGAGAAAGAGAGAGAGAGAGAACTTGAGCTTAGATTATAACACAGTCCAAATTCCAAGTCCAGGAGGGAGTGATGAATGTTGGAGAGAGCACATCTGCCTGCTGTGGAGACAGAAAGACCTGGAATTCTATTTTGATCCCCTCATTCCAAGCTGTTTGATCTTTGGCATGTGCCCAACAGTGCCTGATTTCTCAATCCCTGTTCAACACTGTGCTTTGTCATTCCTTGCTTCTTTGCCTATTAAGTGGTGAGTGGGTGGAGGTATTGGAATACAATCTAATTGCTGTTCATCTTTGCATTTGACTGAGTATTCAGTAGTGTGGCTACCTTTTTACATATTTACATGTTTTACATATTTATTGGATATTTTTATGTCTTTGCTTTCCCTTTGCAATTTGTGTCTTCCCCACATGCATATATACATATATATATATATATATATATATATATATATATATATAGGCATACACATATATAGTCATGCATTGCTTAACAATGGGGATATGTTCTGAGAAATGCACTGTTTGGTAATTTTATCATTGTGCCAACATCATAGAATGTACTTGCAACAACCTAGATGGTATACTTACTACACACCTAGGCTATTGCCCCTAGGTTAAAAACCCAAATGTTACTGTACCTAGTACTGTAGGCAACTGTAAGTATTTGTGTATTTAAACATAGGCAAGTTACAGTGAAAATAAAGTCTTTATAATTTTATAGGACCACTGTACATCATTGATCAAAACATCATGTAACACATAACTGTACCTATGTCTGTATGTGTGTGTGCATAATAAAATTCAAGCAATAGTAGAGACCCATACCCCTAGTTTGAAACTGAATGCATCAAGGACCTCTATGCAGTTCCCTGGGATAACTTGGGCTTCTTTGGTCTTATCTTCCAACCTTTCTGTTTCTTCATAATGCTACTTGCTAAAAACTCATGTTAGTACCAACATTTTGAAATAATTGTAGCTCTATAAAATATTTGTATATGATATATTCGATTTGCCTTCATGATATTTCTGTTATGGGATATTTGTGAGTATGAATCTGCCTATTTTTCCAGATGAATTAGCATGCTTTTTTGTGTTCTTTTATCAACTCCTTAAAGCAGGTGTTAATATTTTTAGCATTTAGAGGAGACTGATTTCAGGCATCATAGCATAAAGAGCTCCACTGACCCATTTCTTAGTGAAAATGGTGAAGAGAAAACAATCATTTATATCCTGTGGAATTTATATTGTGCAGCTAAAGCAAGGCTTAGATGGAAATTTACAGCTGTAAACGCCTTTATTAAAAAAAAGAAAAAGTCTTCAAATTAATAACCTGTCTAAACAAGAACAAAACTAAACCTAGAGCAAGCAGAAGGAAGGAAATAATAAAGATTATAGTAGGAATTAACAAAATAGAGAACAGAAAAATAGGAAAACAATCAATTAAACCAAAACTCAATTATTTGAAAAGATTCACAAAATTGACAAACCTTTAGCTAGTTTGACTGAGAAAAAACAGTAAAGCCTCAATTTACTAGAATCAAAAATGAAAGTGGGCATATGACTTTACAAAATAAAAAGAATTAAAATAAAATGTTATGAGAAATTGTATGCCAACAAATTAGGTAGCCTAGCTAAAATGGACAAACTCCTAGAAATATACAAACTACCAAAAAAGACATAAGAAGAAATAGACAATCTAAATATACCTGAAACAAGTAATGAGATTAAATCAGTAAACAAAATGAAACAAAACAATTACCCACAAGGAAATGTTCAAGCCCAGATACTTTCACTGCTGAATTCTACCAAACATTCGAAAATGAATATCGATTCTTCACAAACTCTCCCCAAAAAGAACAGAACAACTCAGGTGTCCATCAATACATGGATAATTAAAATGTGGTATATTCATACAATATTATTTGGTGATGAAAAGCAATGAAGTACTGGTATATGCTACAACATTAATGAATCTTGAAACTATACTGCTAAGTGAAAGAAGTCAGTTTTTTTTTTAAAGCAATCCTAATTCTGTATGATGCCATTCATATTAAAGTCCAGAATATGGAAATCTGTAGAGACAAAAAATAGGTAAGTTGTTTAGGGCTGGATGAGGGGACCGGGGATATGTGGAGGATAGCTAAATGATATGGGGTTTCTTTTTGAGTTGGTATAAATGTTCTAAAATTGAATTTCATGATGGCTGAACACTGAATAAACTAAAACCAGTGAAATTTACACTTCAAATGGGTGAATTTTATGTTATATGAATTATATCTCAGTAAAGCTGTTAAAACCATCATATGGCAGATAAGGAAACTACAATTATGAAAGTCTCAAGGGCCTCTGCGCTTCAATTTCGTATAGTAGAGGTAGAGCTGCAAATCAAACCCACATCTGTCCTTCGGAGTGGCTCTCATTTGAAAAGCTCAACCTTAAAGCAACCCTACAATGTTGCCTTTCTGGAAAATCATGGAGGTTAGAATGTGGTCTTGATATTGTTCTCTTTGCTAAGAGACTGTTGAATATCTTCAGTTAGTTTGACTACAGGTATAAATCTGGCCCATACTAGCCCTTCTCTTGTTAATCCAGTGGGGAATGTGGTGACTTCTTTTTTTAGATTCCCTAGAACCGTTCACAGAAGAGTCCTCTTGCTTTGCTTATTAATCCCAGTAAGAAATGTGTCATATGGCAGCTCCGTCTCCTAACCCAATTGACCGTAGTGTGACAGGAGCTATTTTTACCTGTGTACTGTGATAATGTGTCTGTCGAGTTCTTGTTCCCTGAGATTTTATTTTATTTTTAATCTTAACATGATATATATTTAAGATACTTAACTCATAGCCTCATTATCAATTAGCAGTGTGGAGGTTTTAGTATTGCCTGAGGAATGCAAATCTCCAAATGTGACAGGCTCAAATTTATCTTCTTGTGGAGATTAGAATACAGAGCACATTATTCAAATTTGTTTCTATTGTGAGGAAGCATTTTCCTCTCCTGCCATCTTCATGTGAATGTCTTTAAATACTGATCTGCATTCTTTCATCCTGACAGTGCCTTAGTATCTGGTTTGCCTTGCCCTAAACCTGGGAGACTCATCTTCACTAAGTTATCATCTCCTAATGTTATTCCAATTTGACCATGAATTATTGAGCTTCCCACCTATGCAGACCTACCTTGCCTCATGACAGACCTTGGGATTGTTGTGACTACACCATCTCTACATGGGATGCTGTATAAGAGGAAAACAGACATAAATTTCTGAGCTTCTGTTTTCTTAATTTCATCTTCTAACAGCTTAATTGACATTTCATTCAATTATTCATGCAACCATTCATACACAGCATTGTGAGGCACATAAGAAATAAGGATATGGTTTGAGGTTCTACCTCTGAAGAAGTACAGATGGGAGAAGTGTCGCAGAAAGATGTTAATCTTGTGAACCAGCTGAAAATCTTTCTCTGATGACTGGATTCATTGTTTTGTCTTAGAAGGAAATATTTTTAGCTAAAGCAAGAATTAATGGGAATCACTGAATGCTAGCATCAGAAATCAAGAGTCCCAAGTGACACCATTTTTGTGAGTTTACGGTTTTGTCTTCCTAGTATGAAATTCAGAACCTCACAAACAGTTTATTATAGTACACAGGGTTTACAAAAGGTATACACAAATGTGGCACATATGAATTTATTCTCTCATTACTTAATTATTGGTTTCACAAAATGGTACCTGGGGAGTGGATATGGATTTGGAGTGTGTGGCCTGTGAGATCACTTTTAGCACCAGCATGTGTTATTGCCAGTTCTAAGGTTTTCATGGGATGGGAAAGCACACAATGTCTATGTTGGATGGATAGAATTTTTTTTTTACCACCATATACTGTATCTCTAGTCCACTGTTTAAAAAGCTTGGCCCTCTAGTGTATTTCCTTGGTTGCCTTCTAACATTCTTTCTGTGTGTCTCTCTTGAATTGGGCTAGTGTATATGTAGCTGAGTTAGTACTTATGGCTCTGATTCTGTGAATGAATTTTCACTTCCTAGTTGCTATAGTAGGCTGACATCAGCCAGAAGAACTTGTTTCTATGGCAACTAAGACCACTTGTTCTGGGATGACTCTTTTATATTTGCAAGGAATCAGATATATTTAGCAGGTATGTTCACAGGCAAACTGTGTGGGATACTAGCATCAACATCAAACTTATCTGTTTTCTATCATTATTGATGGTGTGTTGAGGGAAGGGGAGTTTGTTAGGCATAAATGGGCTTAATTTCTCCTGTTGTATGAGATTATGGCAATCCATGCTAAGGAAAGACTGCTGGCTGATTCACTAGCCTTTACTTCCACTTCCTAGTTTCTATGTCATAAAATAACTACTATAGTGGGAGGGCCATATGGTGAATGAGTTCTTTAAAAAAGAGGTTTGCAAACATTCTAATCATCCACCACTGTGAAGGAAAATGTGCTTGAAGTTAACTTCAAATAATGTATCTATATTTATAACATAGGAAAATAGCCCCTGCAATCATCAATCATGTATTCAAATTCCTTATAATAAATACTTTGTGTATATATGTGTATGTCTATACATACATTATAAGGAAATAATATTGTACAATATGAAACAAAAAATTTGAATAAGAAACGAGATACACGTGAATATCAGTGAAACTTGTATTATTTTATTTGTGGACTCCCCCAACAGATCATATTGTGAATTTCCTGAATTAGCCCACACTCTATTTTAGAAACCACTGCTCTAAAGAACATATTTGGCTGGGTGCAGTGGCTCATGCCTGTAATCCCAGCATTTTGGAAAGCCGAGGCCAGCAGATCACTTGAGCCCAGGAGTTCAAGACCAGCCTGGGCAATATAGTGAAACTCCATTTCTACAAAACATACAAAAAAAATTGGCTGGGCATGGCGGCACATGCTTGTAGTCTCAGCTATTCAGGAGGCTGATGTGGGAGGATCACTTGAGCCCAGGAGGTTGAGGCTACAATGAGTTGTGATCACACCACTGCATTACTACCTGGGCAACAGAGTGAGATCCTGTCTCAAAAAAAAAAAAAAAAAGCATAATGGGTTTAGTTACACCACTATCTAAGTCTGTAAATGACCCCCTTAGCATAAAATAATAAGCCCTTAATTATGTATGTGATTTGTGTGGTTTCATTTTTGGTAGTGGATATTGTTGATGTCACAGTTGTTTCATTTTTATTATGTTTCAAAAGTATGATAGTTTTCTAATGTATCAACTTCAACTTGGCTACGATAAACTATGGTGATAGAATAGAGGGCAGTGGCTGTCTTGTAGCCCACAAACACCTTTTCCCAGTTATTCAATCAAGTACTAATGTGGGTGCTGCTCTGAAGGGATTTTGCAGATATAATTAAAGTCTCTTAATCAGTTGACTACAAGTAAGGTAGATTCGCCTGGAAGTCCTGACTTAATCAGTGGAAGGCCTTAAAAGAAGATTTAGCCATTTCCTGAGTCAGACTCCAAAGAACAGCTGAGTCTACAACTGTTCAACCATCACTGCATATTCCTTTCCTGACACCCTATTGACAACTATGTCAGCCCATGCCCATGGAATTCTTTTCTGCATGTGATCTTCCCTTCCTGCCACTTGTTCTATGAATTTCAGATTTGCTCAGCCAGCCCTCATAATCACATATTCCATTTCTTTTTAATAAATACTCTTTATGTTTGTCTGTCTCTCTATCATTTATTTATTGTACTGGTTCTGCATCTATGGCTGAAACTTGAGAGAAAGAATGGCATAGTATCTGAAGCACATATTGAGGTTTTTCTTTGAAATGTACATGCTTTGGGAAGAATCAGGTGGTAGGAATATTTGAAAATCTCATCTCCCCATTCCATATTCTGCTTTGGTAGAGTAAACCAACAAGTATCTGAAACAGATCTCAATCAATATAGAAGTTGATTTTGCCAAGGTTAAGGACATGCACCCAGGAGACAGGTCTGTGCCTTTCTCCAAAGATGATTTTGCGGGCTTCAATATTTAGTAGAGAAAGGCAAGCTAGAGGGAAAACAGGAAGAGTATGGTCACATTACTGAATCCACATGTTACAAGAGAAAAGGAACAGGAAGGGGAATAGTCAATTACGTATTGGTCTCATGCTCAGTAAATCAGCATTTTATATAAGATGAACACAGAGTAGCTACCTGTAGAGATATTTGAGTTTTTACTCGTAGCTGTCTGTTTAGGAACAAAAGGAAAGGAGGCTTCCTGCGTGACTCAGCTTTCAGCTTAACTTTTTTTTCTTTTGGCATAGTGAAATTAGAGTCCCAACTTTTTATTTTCCTTTCACATTTCTCTCTCTTTTATTTTTTAAAATTTTTCAGAGAAAGCATTTTAGAAGAAAATGAGTCTCTGGTCTTGGGTTTTGTCTGATCTCTTGTAGCTAGGACAGTTTATTCCTAGATTACTAGTTTCCACATTGTTAGGAAAACTCATTTTTAGATGGTTGTGAAGTCACATGACCTATGAAGAAAAAATAGGGAGAGGAAGAGAGAAAGAAAATAACAAACAAACAAAAAACGAGAACAATCCTGCAAAACAGATATAGGCCATATTACTCTGAATTTCATATATCAGTATACAGGTATGAAAGTAGTTCATATATATAAATAGGTTGCTGTTATTTTCTTCTGAAGTTTAAGTTGCCTAGCTTCAGTTCACAGGGCTTTAAGAAAAGCACAGCTTAATTTTTAGTAATTTTAAATCTAGAAAACTGGGAAAAAAGAAGGGAAAAAATTGAAAATATTATTTTGAAGACATAGAAAATATTTTAGAATTCAGTCCAAATTTTAGAAGATAATAAAAATTGAAAAACATTTGGCAAGGCTACAATCTAGTAAGAGGTTTACTCTAGTTTATTTTGAAATATATGTTTTTTCTCTTTCTAGTCTCCAATTTTTACCAAAGACAAATCATGGAAGGAACAATTTGCAAAATAAGTTTTAGTTTTATTGTATTTGGCCTGATTACTTGTATAAAGTGCAGCAAGAATAATTATTTGCCATATAGGCTCTTTTTAAAAAGTGGCTTCGATGGCACTTTGTTCCATAAAGAATCTTAGATTAGACCTTTTAAATCCTTGACCCCAGCCACAGATTTAAATGCACCTGTAAATACTTGTATGAGTTTGGATGAATTCCTCACCTTTGTAGGTCCCGAGATAACTTGAGTTTCCTGGGCTTGTCAGAAAATGATGTTCTTTACTTACCACAGGTCAGGAACCCTATATATGGACTGAGTAGACAAGGTCTGAGGCCAGTCTTTCCAAAGGGCTTTAGTTAGGTCCATAAATCAACTTTGATTCTTTAAAGCAGTCTGTTTATGTTTGAGAGCATGCCATTCCAGTCACCTTGGTAAAATAATCAGTGTCTTCAATGGTGTCCTGTTATACAAGAAAAATAGATTCTCATTGCACTTACACAAATAACTATATTGCCATAATTTAAGAATACTCACAAATATTTTCCAAATCCTGGAGAAATCAGGTAGAAAGAAATATGCTCCAAGTTTTCCTTAGAGGAGTAAACTTTACTCCATTACTAAAAGCTGTAAATAGCTCAAAAGAAAAAAAAATTGACTCTGAAAAACAAAACAGAGGCCGGGCGCGGTGGCTCACGCTTATAATCCCAGCACTTTGGGAGGCCGAGGCAGGCGGATCACAAGGTCAGGAGATTGAGACCACGGTGAAACCCTGTGTCTACTAAAAATACAAAAAATTAGCCGGGCGTGGTGGCGGGCGCCTGTAGTCCCAGCTACTCGGAGAGGCTGAGGCAGGAGAATGGCGTGAACCCGGGAGGCAGAGCCTTGCAGTGAGCTGAGATTGCGCCACTGCACTCCAGCCTGGGCGACAGAGCGAGACTCCGTCTCAAAAAAAAAAAAAAAAAAAAAAACAGAAAGAATCAACATTTTAAGCAAAACAAATTATAGAAAGTTTATTTTTCTTTTATTAGTTCAGTCCATGCTATTAACTCTTGTTTTGCCTGATATTGGGTCAGCAATCCTCATGAATACATCAGCTCTCCATGAGAGCCCTGGAAATTTTTATTTCTATTCCACTGGCACAATCTCTAAAGCTATCAAAGCCTATCAAAACCTTTCATAAATATAATCCAAAGAAGGTTAAACACCATTCCATATTTGACAATACTTCCTATATGATTTTATTATACCAAATAAGTTGAATATGTCTCTTTTGGACTTCAGGGGACCTAACATCAAAAAACTAATGAGGACTGAATTTAGAATTTTATTTTAGAAAGTTTCTCAAATATAAAAAGCTTAAAACCCTTGATATCATAAAATAGGCTCACAGGTAATTGTAAACTAAGTCATTTATTTAGCCAAAGTGATAACTCAAATATTTTTTTAAAAGGCAGAAAAACCTTCATTCTTTGAGAGAGGAGACTTAACCTCTCAAATAATAAGCCCTAATAAAGACAGCATGAAGTCAATTAAATCCGTCTCTCAAATCTTATTAACAAATCTATTAAATTTTATTTATCCTGACCACGAGACATAATTTCCATAAACCTTTTTATAATCTTATAATTTTTTTTAATTAAAGACTAGTTTAATGCTCCAAGAAAAGCTTGTTAATTTGACATAGGGGCCCAGACACTGGTCTTGGATCAGTGTGCCTTTGATATTAATGGCACAGTTCTCACAGAGAAACTGAACTAAATTTATCTCTCAAAATCGGCTCTTACAATCTCACATGATAGTCTCTGGGCCTAGAGGAGTTGGAATAATTTTAATTTCTGGCTCTGTGTCTCACGAATTCAGTTTATTTTGATTGCCATCTTCTACCAGGTCTGAAGACGAGGCTTTAACTCCTGTCAATATTTATGATTTAGCAGGACTTGATGTCTTTTTTAGACCCGGGAGTCAAAGCCCTGCAACTTAATGGCACAAGGACTTTGGAAACAATGCAGAAAGTTATATAGATGTAATAACCTTAATTTAAAAAAGTAATCTCAGTTTTTCTATGTAAATCAAAACTTAATAACAATGGCATAGGAATTATTTCAATAAAACTTAAAGTCTGTTTGTTAGGCCAGTTACCAAAAGTCAAAAGAAAAGACCTTCTGCAGTGTGACTGCTTTTCCCTAGGGGGAGTTTATTTAGATAATCTGCAGGCTAAAACTAATGAAAAGAGTACTTGAATTGAATTAATTAGACACAGGAAGACTGTTTTTGTTTGTTTATTTGTTTGTTTTTTAACTTAGGTGGGGTCTGACTCTATCACCCAGGCTGGAGTGCAGTGGCATAATCTCAGCTCACTGCAACCTCTGCCTCCTGGGCTTAAGCTATCCTCCCACCTCAGTCTCCTGGGTAGCTGGGACTATAGGTGCCGGTCACCACACTTGGCTAATTTTTGTATTTTTTGTAGAAATGGCATTTCGCCGTGTTGTCCAGGCTGGTCTCGAACTCTTGAGCTCAAGCAATCCACCCTCCTCTGCCTCCCAAAGCACTGGAATTACAAGCATGAGCCAGCCACTGCACTCAGCCCAAAATTCTTTCTCAATTAAAATTATTTTCCTTTTAAGCTTTCTCACCAAAAACACCTCTTTATACTTATACATTTCTTTACATTGCTCTTATTTACTGGTTCCTTTTACCCTGTTTCAGAAATCACCTTTAAGTGTTCTTTGAAGTAGACAAAAACTATTTTTCCTTAAATATACTTTTTTTAGAAAAATGTTTTTCTATAACAAAATCTTTAAAGGTAAATTGGAAATACCCCAGACATTTAATGGATATCTATTATTTAATTTTATATGACTTTTGATTCTAACTTATATAGTACTTTTATTTACAACCATTTCTTCCATCACCCTAATTAATTAATTTTTTAAATAGTTTACCTAGATTACTTGTGAAAACTGTGACAGTCATCATTTAAAATTATTTCCCTGTTAACCATTTTTATAGCCTGTGAATTTCAGGTGTTTACCTAAGTAAGAGCCTTATGGTTAAATAAATGTTCTTTTTTTTGGCCAACAACCCAGGATTTAGCTGTTTTTATTAAATGCACAATATTAAATGCCTTATTTATCAAAAAATTACACAACCAAAGGTAATTCTTTTGGGAGTTGCAAGCATTAGAACCCTCATGCCAAATTTTGACACCTTATAATACCTAGCAGAGATAAATATTAAACTGCTTGACCAATAAATCTAAACAAAATGTATGTTGATGATTCTGAAGACATTTCTAATTTTATTTTACTAATAATTTTAAAACCAGCTTATTTATTAAGGGTTTACTTAACTCATGTGAACTTGAATACACGCTCGAGCTTAAAGTTTCTATTTTTATGATAAAGTATTTTATTTTAGCACTTTATTTTCCTTTAAGCCAATCAGTTAGAGCTCTTTTACATACTTTTGATAGTGAAACGTTATATACTTGACACATGAATTCATAGATGTATTAGACACACAGATAGTAGATCTTATAGATTCATAAGACCTCTTTTTTCCCTATTTTAGACTTCCGATTTCTTGATAACCTGTTTCATTACCCTAGGCAAGTGTCAGCTACATAGCCTAAAATTGTATATCAAAGGAACAACTCAGGTGAAAATCAGGGAAATTTACATCTCAAAGTGGCCAGGAGAGAGAGATAGAGACAGAGAGAGAGAGATTAAGAGAGAGAGAGAGAGAGTCTGGTATGCTAGAGGGAGATTAAAAATGCATGCCATGTCAAACATAAAATTATAGAAATCTATCACAGGATTTTATAAGGAGGTCAATTTTATTCAGATAGGTAGTTTTAAATTTAGTCACTATGTTTTAACTGAATTTCTGAGCTCCGGGCAGAGCCTACACTGGATCCTGGGTCTCCAAAAAGAAAAAAATGTCACAGGACTTGGCCACATAATACTTTTACAATGCACTTAGTTACAAACATTTCTCTAGGTGTCTAAACCACACCCTTTCTTATCTTACACACTCAAGTAGCGTTTGTTCTAATAGGTATTTCAGTTAAAAAAAAATCAGGTAACACAATACACAAGCAAGCAGTTTAAGATCTGAGAGGAACTTGTTTCTTTACACTCTTGGGTTCCGTAAGGAGAAACAGAAGTTTCTCACCAAAAAAGGAGCCTGGTGCCTTCTCTGTTTTCTTTAAGGAATCTCAGTCTGTTAGAAATTATTTTAGGTCTCTTATGCAGCAGAGGGTGGCAAGAGAAAGGAGAAACAGGCAAAAGTAAATGGAGAAAACTAAATTCAGTTGATGGAAAAGAAAGAAATCTTGTTCTCAGAAATCAAGATCCCGTGAGAGAAAAAAAAAAAACCATAAAGGCCTTACACATACACACACACACACACACACAAACACACACACACACCCCTTGGATATTAGCTTTTAATAAAGCTAACTTTTAACCGTCAAGCTCTTAAAAAAATCCTTTTAAATCTCACCATATTTTAGCTGGGACAAATTGCTATTTCAAAAGTAACACAAATATAAAACTGGAAGGGACTTGATTTAGCAATCAAACCCAGGCTATTGTGGTGAAAAAAAAAAGGGGCAGAACCTTAGCTACTGAACTACAGTGTGGATGACAACCATTGCTCTTTCAGTTTGGCTTGGCTGGCAAAAAGTGCCAAGCTATGTAAATAAAACCCCTCAAGGTAGTCAAAAGCTTTTTTTTTTCCTTTTTCTTGTCATTTTATCTTTTTCCTTTTTTTTTTTCCAGTTGCAGGAATTTAGCCAATTCAGAGTCCTTGTTCCCCATAATTTTGAACTTTAGATTTGATCAAGTCAGGTAGAATTGGTCAAAACCCAATGGGAGAAGGACTGAAACAGTAACAAATAAGCAAAAAAAAAAAAAAAAAAAAAAAGTCAGTTAAGCAAAACAAACAGCTACACATTTTATATAATTACTCAGCACTCTAATGGAAAGGAGAAATTAAGACCAGCTGGTTGTTAACTTTAGTCATTAAAAAGAATTTCCAAGACAAAACCCCAATTTAGATACTTACCTAGGAAGTGGGGCCCAGGCTGAAGATTTCTTTGTACCATCCTAGAAGCAGGAAAATACTCAAACTTGCCTTCCCTGTTGGAAGTGAGTAAAACTCTAGAAAAGGAGATGTATAGCAAAATAAACCTCAGATCTCAGCCAAATTTTGGGATATCAGGGATTCTCTGGAGTGGGGAGCTCCCAGGCATCAGCAAATCATCCTATTGGTTTGAGCAATAAAGACAGTTCAAGCTGTCTATAGGTCAAGCCCAAGCTGTCAGGTCAGAAGCACTTTCCACTCAGAATCCCTCCCTTTGTGGTTACCAATTTGTAAACCATAAAGTATCTGAGACAGATCTCAATCAATTTAGAAGTTTATTTTGCCAAGGTTAAGGACATGCACCTGGGAGACAGGTCTGTGCCTTTCTCCAAAGATGATTCTCAGGGCTTCAGTGTTTAAAGGGGAAAAGCAGGCTGGAGGGGAAAAAGGGAGGGTATGGTCACATTACTGAATCCACATGTTGCAAGAGAAAAGGAGAAAGTAAGGAAATAGTCAATTATGTTCTGGTCTCATGCTCAGTAAATTGGCATTTTACATAAAATAAGGTGAACACAGAGTAGCTACCTGTGGAGATATTTAACTTTTTATCTGTAGCTATCTGCTTAGGAACAAAAGGGAAGGCGGCTTCTTGTATGACTCAGCTTTTAGCTTAATTCTTTTCTTTTGGCATAGTGAAATTAGGGTCCCAAGTTTTCGTTTTCCTTTGACAGTATGCTGAGGCAGAGGTTCTACCAACCCTTTTTCTCCTTCGTGTTAGACTGACTAGGACAACAAAGGGAGACAGGAAGTCTGAAGGCGGGAGAACAAAGTTGCTGCTTCTTCTCTCTGCTTCCTGTTTCTTTTTGTCACTCTCACAAAAGACGTCTACCTGGGCAGGGCCATGTGGATTTAGTAGGAACAGGAGGGCCAATTTCATAGTTTCTCTCTAAATATGAAGAACTATTGTTATTATGGTGGCTTTCACTTCAGAGGGACTCCTCCTTCAAGAACCTGAGACTTCAGTACCAGTTAAGCAACTCCCCTGATTTAAATGTAAATGTTCCAATTTGGTAGGGGCTCTTTCTCCAAGCTGTTTCAGGGCCATCTATAATTGGGCAGCCCATTTTATCAGAGGTCTGGGTCCAAGTCTTACCCAAATATCCTAATTGCTTTCCCAGGCCTTGGAGTGGTAGTTATTTCTGGCACTTTAAACACCTATTTTAACCAATTTCCTGTTGTAAACTCCATTTAAATATCTTCTGTGGACTTGGTTTTTTAATATTTTCCTTTTTCAGTAATTCCATTGTAATGCACCTATGTGTGATTTCTTTGCATGCATTCTGCTTGGGATTTGTAGCACGACTTGATGTATGGCTTTATATCTTTTATTATTTTTACAATATTCTTTGCTATTTTCATTTTCAATATTTATTTTATCCATTCTTCAGCTTCTCTCCTTCTGGAACTGCAATTACGCATCTCATAGCCCTTTTCACCATGTCCCATCTCTCTTCATTTCTTGATGTCTCTCCTCTTTTTAAGACATAATTTACGTATCCTAAAATTAATTATCTTAATGTGTACAATGCTGTGGTTTTTACTATATTCACACAGTTGTGCAAACATGACCACTATCTAACGTCAAAAATATTTTATCACTCCAAAACAAAGCCTTGTAATAGTTTTGAAGTCCCTTCCCTCTCCCATTCCTAGCCCCACAGTAATTACAACACTGTATGAGTTTACCCAGAATACTGGACATTTCATATAAACTGAATTATACAATATTTGGTATTTTGTAATTGGATTCTCTCACTTAGTATATTGTTTACAAGGTTCATCCATGTTGTATCATACATCAGTACTTTATTCTTTTTCGTTGCTGAATAATATTCCATCATATGAATTGACCACATTTCATTTAGCCATTCATCAGTTGGTGAACCTTTGAGAGGCTTCCAATATTGGGTTATTATAAATAATGCTGCTATTTTCATTCCTGTACAGGTTTTTATGTGAACATATGTCCTTATTTTTCTGAGATATGTAACTAAAAGTTGAATTTCTGAGTCATAGGATAACTCAATGTTTAACTATTTGAGAAACTGCCAAAGAATTTCCAATATTTCTGCATAATTTTACAATCTTATCTGTGACGTATGCAACTTTCATTTTCTTCACATCCTTACCAACACTTGTTATTGGCTATTTTTTTATTACACCCAATCTAGTGGTTGTAAATTACTATCTCATTGCAGTTTGGGTTGTCATATACCTAATGACTAATGATGTTAGAAGTTATATCCTGTGCTTATCAGCCATTCATATATCTTCTTTGGATAAACGCCAATTCAAATATTTAGCCCATTTCAAAAATTAGCTTGTTTGTCTTCTTAGTATTTAAGTTTTTCTCTTGTCATTGTTATAACAGTTATAATTGAATTTGTGAAATTCAGTGGGAAAACAAGAACAAACTAAACATAAAGCAAGCAGAAAGGAAATAAAGATTCGAATGGGCATAAACAAATAGAGAATATAAAAAAAAGAGATAATCAATGAATCAAAATTTAGTTCTTTGAAAAGATCAACAAAATTGACAAAGCTTTAGCTATACTGACCAAGAAAAAGAGATATTAAATTCAAACCACTAAAATCATGGATAAGAAAGGGGGCACTACTAATAAAAAAAAAAAACCCTACAGAAATAAAAATGATTACAAAGAAATTCTATAAACAATTTATGTCAATAAATTGGTTATCCTAGAGCAAATGAGAAATTTCCTAGAAAGACACAAAATACTAAAAACTACTCAATAATAAATAGAAAATCTGAAAATACTTGTAATAATTAAAGTGACTGAATTAGTGATTTTTAAATCTGTTGAAAAATAACCCAGCCCTTGATGGCTTCCTGGTGAACTCTGTCCAATATTTAAAAAACAAAATAATACAAATTCTTCACAAACTCTCTCAAAAAATACAGGAGGAAGGAATACTTCCCAACGCATCCTGTGAGGCCAGGATTATCCTGATACCAAAACCAGACAAAGATATCACACATAAGGAAAACTACAGATTAATGTCTCTTAAGAAGACAGATGAAAGAAATCCTTAACGAAATGCTAGCAAACCTAACCCAATACATGAAAAGGATTTCATATCATGACTAAATTAGATTTATGAGATTTATCCCAGGAATGCAAGGTTTGTTTAACACATGAATATCAATTACAGTCACACATCACTTAACAGCAGGGATATATTCTGAGAAACACGTCATTAGGCGATTTTGTTGTGCCAACATCCTACAGTGTACTTACACAAACCTAAATGGTATAGCCTACTACACACCTAGGCTACATGGTATAGCTTATTGTTCCTAGGCTACAAACCAGTATAGCATGTTACTGTACTGAATGCTGTAGGCAATTAAAACACAATGGTAAGTATTTGTGTATTTAAACATGTCTAAACCTAGAAAAGATACAGTAAAAATATTACCTTGAAGATAAAAAATGGTACACCTATATAAGGAACTTGCCATGATATGGAGCTTGCAGGACTAGAAGTTGCTCTGGGTGAGTCAGTAAGTGAGTGATGAATGAATGTGAAGTCCTACGTCATTACTGTACATTATTGTAAACTTTATAAACACTGTATACTTAGGCTACACTAAGTATATTTAAAAATATTTGTCTTTCTTCAATGATAATTTAACCTTAGCTTATCACAACATTTTTTACTTTATGGGCTTTCAATTTTTAAAACTTTTGACTCTTTTGTAATAACACTTAGCTTAAAACACAGACATATTTTACAGTTGTACAAAAAATTTTTCTTTCTTTATAGCCGTATTCTATAATTTTTTTTCTATGTTTAAGATTTTTAAAAAAGTTTTTAAACTTTTCTTTTAGAAACTAAGATGTAAACACACACATTACCTAGGCCTACACAGGGTCAGACTCATCAATATGATCGTCTTTTACCTGTACATCTTGTACCACTGGAAAGTCTTAAGGAGCAATACACATGGATCTGTCATGTCCTATGATAATGATACTTTCTTCTGGAATACCTCCTGAAGGACCTGTCCGAGGCTGTTTTACAGTTACCTATTTTTTTAAGTAGAAGGAGTATACTCTAAACAATAAAAAGTATAGTATAGTAAATATGTAAACCAATGACATATATTTATTATAATTATCAAGTACTAAGTACTGTACCTAACTGTATGTGCTATACTTTTATACTGACTAGCAGTGCAGTAGGTTTATTTGCACCAGCATCAACACAAACACATGAACAATGCATTTTTCTACAAAGTTATGATGGGTATGACATCATACTTTGATGGGTATGACATACTAGGTAATAGGAAATATTTTAGCTCCATTATAATCTTATGGAAGCACTGTAATATCTGTAGTCTGACATTGAACAAAACATCGTTATGCAGCACATGACTGTAATGTAATACACCATGTAAATAGAATAAAATACAAAAAATGCATATGAACTCAATAGACCAAGAAAAAGCATTTATAAACTCCAATAGCCTTTTTTGATAAAAGCCCTCAAGAAACTAGGAATAAAAGGAAATGTTCTCAACCCTTACATTTGTAGTCACTGAATTGTTAATAGGAGTGCCAGGAAAATTCAATGGGAGAAAAGGGTGGTCTTTTCAACAAGTGGTGTTGGCACAACTGGGTATCTGCATGTGAAACGAGATTTAGAACTGTACCTGACAGCATATACGAATTAACTAAAACTGAATCACAGACATGAACATAACAGCTAAAACCATAACATCCTTAGAAGAAAACCTATGAGTAAATCTTCACGACTGGGAGTGAGGCAATGCCTTCTTAGATATGACCCCAGAAGCATAATCAAAGAAAATGGATAAATTGGACTTCATCAAAATTAAAAACTTTTGTTGGCTAAATTACGCCATCAAGAAAGGGAAAAGATAACTCATAAAAAATTTACATAGGAATAAATCTTCATGACTATGGGTGAGGCAAAGGCTTTTTGATATGACACCAGAAGCCTAATTAAAGAAAAAAGATAAATTGGACTTCATCAAAATTAAAACTTTTGATTGTTAAATTACACCATCAAAAAAATGAAAAAACAGCTCACAAACTTAGAAAATATTTTCTAAGTTTGTATCTGATATGGTGCTTCTATCAGAATATAAGAAGAACTTTTGTAGTCCAACAATAAAGAGACCAATAACACAATGAAAACAATGGACAAATAATTTGAATGGATATTTCTTCAAAGAAGATATATAAATGACCAATAAGCACATGAAAAGCAGCTCAACATCATGAGTCATTAGGAAATGCCAATTAATATCATAAGATACTACTTCACACTTATGACAATGGCTAAAATAAATATGATAAACACTTAATGTGTTGTACAGGATGTGGAGAAAATTGAAGCTTCATGTGTTGTAGTTCGGACTGTAAAATTGTGCAGACTTGGAAACTCTTTGGCAGTTTCTCAGAAAGTTACACATTGAGTTACTCTATGACTCAAAAATTTAACTCCTAGTTACATATCCCAGAAAAATAAAAACATATGTCCTCATAAAACTTGTGCAGGAATGAAAAAAGCAGCATTGTTTATAATAGCCCCAAATTGAAAACCTCCCAAAGGTCCACCAGTTGTTGAATGGATAAATGTAATGTGGTCAATTCATATAATAGAATATTATTCAGCAATGGAAATGAATAAAGTACTGATATATGCTACAACATGAATGAACCTTGAAAACAATATACTATGTGAAAGAAGCTAGACACGGGACCATATATTGTATAATTCCATATGTGTGAAATACCCATAAAAGGCAAATTTAGAAAGATAGGAAGCTAGTTATTTCCTGGCTGGGGACAAGGAGAATGGGGGCTAACAGAAAATATGCATGTGGAATCATATTTGAATGATGAAAATATTCTAAAACTGATTTATGGTGATGTCTTGGTCCATTTTGTGTTGCTATAACAATACCTGAGATTGAGTAATTTATAAAGAAAAGAGGCTTATTTAGCTCATGGTTTCACAGGCTGGGAAATTCAGGAAGCACAGTGCTGGCATCTGCTTGACTTCTGATGAGGACTTTTATGCTACATTACATCATGGTGGAGAAGATCAAAGGGGAAGTGGACAAAAGTGAAGAGCTAAAACCCAAGGGGCATCCTGGCTTTACAACAACCCACTCTTATGCGAACTAATCTATTACCACAAGGACTACTCCAGTGTCACCAGAGCAAGAAATCACTCACTACTGGAAGAATGACACCAAGCCACCCATGAAGGTGGAGCCCCTGTGATCCAATCACTTCGCATTAGGCTCCACTTGCCAACACCATCACATTGGGGATAGCATTTCAAGCTGAGTTTTGTTGGGGACAAAAAAACAATTCCAAACCATAGCAGGTGAAGATTGTACAACTTGGTAAATTTACTACAAATTATTGAAATGTATACTTTAAAATAGGTAATTACATAATAAACAAAACATATATCAATAATAATAATACTTAAAAAGATCTCCATACATAGAAAATTCCCAATCCAGACAGCTTCACTGGTGAATTCAGTGGTATTCTGGTATGTGTTTAGCAAACTTTTCTTCTGGGTTGGTTGCAGGGGGTCGATGTTCAGAAGAAGCTCTACTTTTAGCATTTCTTAGCGTTTGTCAATTTCTGTGGTATAAAATCTCACACTGTGGCTGATTTCAAGCTAGCAACGTGATGTCACTGAAAGCAGAGTTGGGAAGGTATTCTAACAATATCTTTCAAGAGCTAGTATTATTAGCTGGTTGTCAGCCCACCACTTGGTAAATTCTACCAAATATTCTGGTTGAATTATCTTCCAATTTCCTTTGTCATATCTTCTTTTATGTGTGAGTTGTTTTGAATAGTGTTGCTCAGCTTACTTCCAAATATTTGGGAATTTTCTAGAGATCGTGTTATCATTAACTTCTAATTTAATTATATTTTGATGGAAGAACATACTTCGTGTTTTGGATACCTGAAATTTATTAGGTCTTGTTTTATGGCTCAGCATATAAAAGTTTAAGTAAAAAGCCCATATGCACTTGAAAAAAAAGTGTTAGGCAGTGTTCTAGAGATATAAATTAGGTCAATTAATTTGATAGAGTCCTCCATTTCTTCAGCATTCTTACTGCTAATTCTAACACATGTCACCTAATGATTTGTTTCTATTGGGTTTTAATTTTCCTACTTATGAATTACACTTTTCTGTTTGGCGTACCTAGAAATTTTTATTATATACTGGATATTCTGGTTAACACATTGTAGAAGACGGAGAACAGCCTCTTTTATGTTTCTTTTTCTTACTGTTTTTACCTTTTTTTACATTAGTTATACAGTATTAATCATACATAGCTCAGCTACTAACACCTGGGGCCAGGACTGTTCATAAGGATTGTAAGATTCATTATTGCAAGGACATTGGTCTCCCCAAGTTGATCTAAAGATTAAACCCAAACCAAATCCTTATCCCTGTAGGTTTTGTTTGTGAGTGTGTATATGTGTGAAAAGTGGCAAATCTTTGAAACGTGTTAGTAACGTTGTACAACTTTCTGAGATGATGGACATATTCTAGATTTGTGCTGCTTATGACAGTAGTCAATATCTGGCTATTAAGCACTTGAAATGTGGCTAAAGTGGCTGAGAAACTGAATTCTAAAATTGGATTTATTTTTAATTATTTTAAATTTAAATTTAAATAGTCATTCATTGCTAGTCACCACCATATTGGACAGGTATATGAAAATGCAGAATGGCAAACATACAGAAGTAATCTTGAAAAAGGAGGACATAGATTGCTACCCTTCAAACTTATTTATGAAACTATAAGAATTAAAGTATGGAGTACATATATATGTATATACACACTGACTCATCACAAAGAGCATAAAATGTATGTGTATACAGTTACATACACAGGAGTCATGTGATCCATCATAAATGTGACACTGAAGTATAATGTGGAAAGAATGGCCTTTTCAAGAACTGATGTTAGTCAGTTGAATATCTATTTGAAAAAGAAAGTTAATCTTGCAGTGGAGCCAAGATGGCCAAAAAGGAACAGCTCTGGTCTACAGCTCCCAGCGTGAGCGACGCAGAAGATGGGTGATTTCTGCATTTCCATCTGAGGTACCGGGTTCATCTCACTAGGGAGTGCCAAACAGTGGGTGCAAGACAGTCGGTGCAGCGCACCGTGCAGGAGCCAAAGCAGGGCGAGGCATTGCCTCACTCAGGAAGCGCAAGGGGTCAGGGAGTTCCCTTTCCTAGTCAAAGAAAGGGGTAACAGACGGCACCTGGAAAATCGGGTCACTCCCACCCTAATACCGCGCTTTTCCAACGGGCTTGGAAAACAGCACACCAGGAGATTGTGTCCCACACCTGGCTCGGAGGGTCCTATGCCCACGGAGTCTCGCTGATTGCTAGCACAGCAGTCTGAGATCAAACTGCAAGGCTGCAGCGAGGCTGGGGGAGGAGCGTCTGCCATTGCCCAGGCTTGCTTAGGTAAACAAAGCAGCCAGGAAGCTCGAACTGGGTGGAGCCCACCACAGCTCAAGAAGGCCTGCCTGCCTCTGTAGACTCCACCTCTGGGGGCAGGGCACAGACAAACAAAAACGCAGCAGGAACCTCTGCAGACTGAAATGTCCCTGTCTGACCTGACAGCTTTGAAGAGAGTAGTGGTTCTCCCAGCATGCAGCTGGAGATCTGAGAACGGGCAGACTGCCTCCTAAAGTGGGTCCCTGACCCCCCAGCAGCCTAACAGGGAGGTACCCCCCAGTAGGGACAGACTGACACCTCACTTGCCAGGTACTCCTCTGAGACAAAACTTCCAGAGGAACGATCAGACAGCTGAATTTGCGGTCTCACGAAAATCCACTGTTCTGCAGCCACCGCTGCTGACACCCAGCCAAACAGGGTCTGGAGTTGACCTCTAGCAAACTCCAACAGACCTGCAGCTGAGAGTCCTGTCTGGTAGAAGGAAAACTAACAAACAGAAAGGACACCCACACCAAAAACCCATCTGTACATCACCATCATCAAAGACCAAAAGTAGAAAAACCTACAAAGATGGGGAGAAAACAGAGCAGAAAAACTGGAAACTCTAAAAAGCAGAGCACCTCTCCTCCTCCAAAGGAATGCAGTTCCTCACCAGCAACGGAACAAAGCTGGACGGAGAATGACTTTGACGAGTTGAGAGAAGAAGGCTTCAGACGATCAAACTACTCTGAGCTACGGGAGGAAATTCAAACCAATGGCAAAGAAGTTAAAAACTTTGAAAAAAAAAATAGATGAATGTATAACTAAGATAACCAATGGAGAGAAGGGCTTAAAGGAGCTGATGGAGCTGAAAGCCAAGTTTCGAGAACTACGTGAAAATTACAGAAGCCTCGGTAGCCGATGCGATCAACTGGAAGAAAGGGTATCAGTGATGGAAGATGAAATGAATGAAATGAAGAGAGAAGGGAAGTTTAGAGAAAAAAGAATAAAAAGAAACGAACAAAGCCTCCAAGAAATATGGGACTATGTGAAAAGACCAAATCTACGTCTCATTGGTGTACCTGAAAGTGACGGGGAGAATGGAACCAAGTTGGAAAACACTCTGCAAAATATTATCCAGGAGAACTTCCCCAATCTAGCAAGGCAGGCCAGCATTCAGATTCAGGAAATACAGAGAATGCCACAAAGATACTCCTCGAGAAGAGCAACTCCAAGACACATAATTGTCAGATTCACCAAAGTTGAAATGAAGGAAAAAATGTTAAGGGCAGCCAGAGAGAAAGGTCAGGTTACCCACAAAGGGAAGCCCATCAGACTAACAGCTGATCTCTCGGCAGAAACTCTACAAGCCAGAAGGGAGTGGGGGCCGATATTCAACATTCTTAAAGAAAAGAATTTTCAACCCAGAATTTCCTATCCAGCCAAACTAAGCTTCATAAGTGAAGGAGAAATAAAATACTTTACAGACAAGCAAATGCTGAGTGATTTTGTCACCACCAGGCCTGCCCTAAAAGAGCTCCTGAAGGAAGCACTAAACATGGAAAGGAACAACCATTACCAGCCCCTGCAAAAACATGCCAAATTGTAAAGACCATCAAGGCTAGGAAGAAACTGCATCAACTAACGAGCAAAATAACCAACTAACATCATATTGACAGGATCAAATTCACACATAACAATATTAACTTTAAATGTAAATGGGCTGAATGCTCCAATTAAAAGACACAGACTGGCAAATTGGATAAGGAATCAAGACCCATTAGTGTGCTGTATTCAGGAAACCCATCTCACATGCAGATACACACATAGACTCAAAATAAAGGGATGGAGGAAGATCTACCAAGCAAATGGAAAACAAAAAAAGGCAGGGGTTGCAATCCTAGTCTCTGATAAAATAGACTTTAAACCAACAAAGATCAAAAGAGACAAGGAAGGCCATTACATAATGGTAAAGGGATCAATTCAACAAGAAGAGCTAACTATTCTAAATATATATGCACCCAACACAAGAGCACCCAGATTCATAAAGCAAGTCCTGAGTGACCTACAAAGAGACTTGAACTCCCACACAATAATTATGGGAGATTTTAACACCCCACTGTCAACATTAGACAGATCAACGAGACAAAGTTAACAAGGATACCCAGGAATTGAACTCAGCTCTGCACCAATCATGAGTGAACTCCCATTCTCAATTGCTACTAAAGAGAATAAAATACCTAGGAATACAACTTACAAGGGTTATGAAGGACTTCTTCAAGGAGAACTACAAACCACTGCTCGAGGAAATAAGAGATGACACAAACAAATGGAAAAACATTCCATGCTCATGGATAGGAAGAATCAATATCATTAAAATGGCCTTACTGCCCAAAGTAATTTATAGATTCAATGCTATCCCCATCAAGCTACCACTGACTTTCTTCACAGAATGGAAAAAACTACTTTAAACTTCATATGGAACCAAAAAAAGAGCACACATAACCAAGACAATCATAAGCAAAAAGAACAAACCTGGAGGCATCACACTACCTGATTTCAAACTATATTGCGAGGCTACAGTAGCCAAAACAGCATAGTACTGGTACCAAAACAGATATATAGACCAACGGAACAGAACGGAGGCCTCAGAAATAGCACCACACATCTACTACCATTTGATCTTTGACAAACCTAACACACACAAGCAATGGGGAAAAGATTCCCTATTCAATAAATGGTGTTGGGAAAACTGGCTAGCCATATGCAGAAAACTGAAACTGGACTCTCTCCGTACACCTTATACAAAAATCAACTCAAGATGGATTAAAGACTTAAATGTAAGACCTAAAACCAAAAAAATCCTAGAAAAAATCCTAGGCAATACCATTCAGGACATAAGTGTGGGCAAAGACTTCATGTCTAAAACACTGAAAGCAATGGCAACAAAAGCCAAAATTGACAAATGGGATCTAATTAAACTAAAGATCTTCTGCACAGCAAAAGAAACTATCATCAAAGTGAATAGACAACCTACAGAATGAGAGAAAATTTTTGTAATCTGTCCATCTGATAAAGGGCTAATATCTGTAATCTACAAAGAACTTAAACAAATTTACAAGAAAAAAACCAAACAACCAAATCAAAAAGTGGGCAAAGGATATGAACAGACACTTCTCAAAAGAAGACGTTTATGCAGCCAACAAACATATGAAAAAATGCTCATCATCACTGGCCATCAGAGAAATGCAAATCAAAACCACAGTGAGATACCATCTCACACCAGTTAGAATGGCAATCATTAAAAAGTCAGGAAACAGGTGCTGGAGAGGAACACTTTTACACTGTTGGTGGGACTGTAAACTAGTTCAACCATTGTGGAAGACAGTGTGGCGATTCCTCAAGGATCTAGAACCAGAAATACCATTTGACCCAGCCATCCCATTACTGGGTATATACCCAAAGGATTATAAATCATTCTACTATAAAGACACATGCACACATATGTTTATTGTGGCACTATTCACAATAGCAAAGACTTGGAACCAACCCAAATACCCATCAATGGTAGATTGTATAAAGAAAATGTGGCACATATACAATATAGAATACTATGCAGCCATAAAAAGAATGAGTTCATGTCCTTTGCAGGGACATGGATGAAGCTGGAAACCATCATTCTCAGCAAACGATCACAATAACAGAAAACCAAACACCGCATGTTCTCACTCATGAGTGGGAGTTGAACAATGAGAACACATGGACACAGTGAGGGGAACATCACACACCGCGGCCTGTTGTGGGGTGGGGGGCTAGGGGAGGGATAGCATTAGGAGAAATACCTAATGTACGTGACGGGTTGATGGGTGCAGCAAACCACCATGGCATGTGTATACTCATGTAACAAAACTGCATGTTCTGCACATGTACCCCAGAACTGAAAGTATAAGAAAGAAAGAAAGAAAGAAAGAGAAAGAAGAAAGAAAGAAAGAAAGAAAGAAAGAAAGAAAGAAAGAAAGAAAGAAAGAAGAGAGGGAGGGAGGGAGGGAGGGAGGAAGACATACAACTTAAGAACACTTGCTCATCAAAATGCACCATTAAGAAAGAGAAAAGGCAGTCCATTGATGAGAGTATTTATTTGAAATAAATGTACTTAACAAAGAATTTGTATGCAGAATAAATGAAGAATTTCTACAAATCCATAAGGAAAGGCAGGCGACCCAGCGGAAAATGGGAAAAGACAAACAGGCAATTCAGAAAAAATGGCTAATATAAATGACTAATGAACAAATAAAAGGATTCTCAACTTCATTATTCATCAGGATCAGGGAAATGAAAATTAATGCCATATGGTAATACTTTTATTCTCACACCTGAATAGATAAAATGAAAAATGATAGAAATATCATTTCTTTCTGAAGACGTGAGCAACTGGAATTGTCAAATACTGCTGGTGGAAGTGGAAATTGTTACAACTACCTTGGGAATTTACACTGCAATATCTAATATGTATGAATTTATGCACAACCTATAATACAGCAAATTTTACTTCTAGGTATTTATCCAACAGAAGTATATGCATATGTTCACCATAACACATGTATAAGATTGTTCATAGCATTAGTATTTATACTAGGCAACAATTTAAAAACTTCCCCATTTACAAAAAGTAAAATGTTAAATAAATTGTGTTGCATTCACATAATAAAATAGCACACAACAATGAAAATGAACAATCTATGACTACTCACAAAAATGGATGAATCTTACAAAAGAAATCAGTTACAAAATAGTATTATATGATTCTTTTTATATAAAGCTCAAAAATAGGCAAAACTATGATGATACAAGCAAGGTAAGTGTTCATTCTCAGGAGGCTTAATAATTTGAAGCAGGCATGAGTGGGGATTCTGGTATGTGGCAATGTTCTGTTTTTCATTCTGAGAGCTATTACATAGATGTGTTCACACTGCAAAAATTCATAGAATTTTATGCTTATGGTTTGTTCACTTTTTTCCTATAGATTATACTTCAGTAAAAATTAATAAAACAGAAATGAAAATAACAGACTCATCAACCCTAGGCCCTTGTAAAATCCAGAAGTCTTCTATACAGCTGTGCTTAAAGAGATCCTCATCTGCAGCAGCAGGGAAGACTGTGCTGAAAATCAGGGCTGGGAGCTAATTGTAAGGGGGGTAGAGATTCAAAATGGCACTGGATATGTAACTTGAAGAGGTCTCCTATGTCAAAATCAGGGACCTCATGAAAAACAGTAACTGTAAGACTCGGAGTAGGGAGATTTGCATGGAAGAGCCTGAGAATATTGAACTACCAGATTCCCCTTAATCTTTCAGATCAGCAGCAGTTCCCCTACACCTGCCCCTCTGACTTGCTAGAGGAGAGCAACCACCTCAGACTTGGAGACCCTGAAAATACATTACCAACACAGGAGATTTACATAAGGGCACATTCATCATCCGCACTCTCATTGAGACCAAACCAGTTAGCATTATAGGCAGAGCTGGGAAGTAAAGTCCCTGCTCTTGGAGGAAAGAAGTTACAATCAAAAGAAATGGAAAACCTGGCTCAAATATACTGGCACAAACCCCGGGAACATATGTGGGAGTAGATCTTGAGGCTTTGAATGGGAATCAGGGAGAATAAAGGAGCATTACTGGCATGACATGACACCCAGCAGAACCATTATACGATTACTCACTCCTAGAAGAAAATGACTGGCTGGTTAACTGCTTGCTATAGAAAGGTGCTAAACCCTTGGCTCTGGTTGCTCAGCTGTGGTGCAACCCAGTGTTTATAGCCCACCTGCTCTTGCCAGGTTGCATAGTGGAAGTTGGAGACAGGTAAATTGGTGCTACCAGGCTGATATTCCTGCTGTTTGATGTGCTGTAAATAATAAATTTTGTTTTGCTCTGAGCCATTAAATGTTGTTGTCTTCTTTTGGCACCTGTGGAGTGTGGCAAACTGATATGCTTGCTTACTTAATCATTTCCTTTGGAGTCTAGCTACTCCATGCCATCCTATATGAATGAGTTTCTGCAAGGATTGGCATAGGAAGCAAGGTGCCAATATAGACAATGACTTTTTGAAAGAGAAAAGGCAGGGGACCTATGGGACAATCCAGGAATGTAGGGAAGCTCCCTGGGAGATAGGAGGGATTGTGTCTGCCCAAATAGTAAATTAAGGGGAAGGTAAATGGTCTGCTTTTTGAACATGAGGTGAGTTGATGAATAGACACTGAGTGCAAGAGGTCAGATTACAATAAACTACTCAAAATGCATCCTCTGCTACAGAGTAGGGGACAAAGGAAACACCTCTGATTCCTGTCAAAGAGAAAAGCACAACTTTCCCCCATTTGAAAACTGTGATTACTATTCGTATAACTGCAATATAACCCCATGCAGAGTAGTAAGATGCACCCAAGAGGCAAAGGAGGGAAATCTGATAAAACTTCTGTCCAAAGAGTGGGGTGCTGTTAGAGATTCAGTTGGTGCATCTCGTGCCGAAAGAAGAACTGTTATGCTTTACAGAGTGAATGGTAGCAAGCAGGCCTTCTCACATGTGATTCATACAGACTCTTCAGTCAGGGCAGAATCATGTCACAAACCATGGCTTTGCTGGTTTCAATTTCTATTTCAATGGCGATATTATGTTGAACCTGGGGAGAATACCAAGGAGGAAGTTGTTCAAAACATGATGGTTGTAGCTGCTCCAGAATGACTGTACCATGGGCAGAATGGTAATTTTGATAATGAGCCTTTCATCCAGAGAATGCCTGATAAGTATTTATGCTCTGCCTCCCTAAAGTGAAAGTGGATGACTAACTTTGTTGTTAGTACCTCGAGGCCCTGTGCAGGTGGCTATGATTGTAGGTTGAAAAATGCCTAAGATAAAGACAGACCCATCCTCATCCAAGCAAAATTTCTGTAATCTGAGATAAAATAAAGAAGGATGGGAAAAAGAATAAATCCCCTACAAAGGAACCTAGCCATAAGTCAATATAGATTTGGCTGTTAAACAGAGTTTCTCAAAGAAGAGATTAATGGGTTGAGCATTGAAGCAACTGGGTCCAGATAGGAGCTATAGGCATAGGGAGAAGGGGCACAAACAGGCAGTTGTTTATCCAGTTGAAACTTAAAGTACCTCAGTAGGGACAGATTTCTTCATGGAGATCAATATCTCTTTATAGGGGGAAGTAAGAAGCCATTTCTAGTTAGCTGGATAGAAATGTTGGTAGTCTGGGTACCCCATTTGTGGGTTCCGTCTTTATAGGAGGAAGTAAGAAGCCAGTTGGCTACCATAGAATGATAGTTAACTGGCTTCTCACTTCCTCATTATTATCCTATGGTAGCCAACTGGCTATCATTCCTTCAGCACTTCCACTGCCAGACCCTAAGCCCATGTATCCTGATCTAAAGAAGGGGGACTAAGGGTGAGGTAAAGGTCTTTCTGTCCCCAGTGGGGCACAGAGGTCATATGCCTCTGCAAGGGTACAATGTGGCATGGGGTAAAGGTAGGCGATGAGATATTTTGTGGCTTGTTTGGATACCAGTGCTTAAATAACTGTCTTATCAGATTCTGTTGAGGGGCAAGTGCTACCAGTGAATTGGCTGAATTTGGCGATGTAGTGAAATGGGAAAGGGGATTAACTGTAACCATCTGGGTGTAGTCACTTAGACTCCCATTATGCACTACTGCTGTTACTCTTACAGCTTGATTTATAATTGCTATTGCTGTTTTACATGCATTTACTGTGAGTACTCATAGAGTCTAAGAAGGGGGATTCTCCCACTTGTGAAAAAGAGCATCTTGCAATATGATGATAATGAGAAGATTACACCAAAACCACCAACTAGACTTCCAGTTCTCTCTTGTATTACACTACACAAATAATATAGAATTCCAGGAGATGAGAAAGTAATCAAGGCCTTGATGAAGGACTTAAAGACAGTAGGAGTGTTGAAAGCTTTTATACCTCGACAATGGCCCTGAGTGTCTAGTGAAACAGGTGAATAGGAGGTGGAGGGTTATTGCCAACTGAATTTAGCCATTGTCCCTGTAGCTCCCACACAATTATTATGCTATATCTGTAGAAGCTATATTTTCCTGATGTTTGCCATCAATGAGCATGCTGATGTATGGAATAAGTTCTTTTTCCCTTCTTGGATAACTTGATTTCAATATATTGATGATACTGTGCTGGTAAGCCCCAGTAAAGAACAAGTGGTAATGGCTGTTTGCTGACTTGCATGAAAGCCAAGGGGTGGCTCATTACTCCTAATAAAACATAGAGACCAACCACCCAAGTCAAATTATTGAGAGCCATGTGGGCTAAGGCTCAAATATCAATCTCTAAGTTATAAAAGGGAAAGTTACTTGCATTTTGACTCACCACTACCTAAAAAGAAGCCCAGAAGTTAATTTGACTGTTTGGATATTCGAGACAATATGTGCCTCATCCAGACAGTTTGTTGCAACTTATGTATGTGTTGAGCAGAAAATCTAGAAAATTTAACTGGTTATGGTAATAACAGGTAGGCTAGGGCAGTGACATGGGCCTGTAAAACCCCAAGGGTCCCTTGTAACTACAAGTATCTGCTACTGATGACTATGCTGTGTTGAGCTTCTACCAAAGAGAGACTGCTTCCACCTGTATGTGCCCGTCTAGTTCCCTGACCAGGCCACCCATCACACTCCATTTGGGAAATAACTAACTGGCCTTCTATTGGGAAGTTGTGGAGAATGAGAACCTTATTCTGGAATGCCAGGTAACATTTTGCCCAGACACCTCCATCTTGGGTTTGTTCATTCAGATGCTTACAACAAAGTCAGAAAGGCACAACAGTCTTCTTTTACTAAATGGAAATATTATATTTAAGAGAGAGGCAGATCTGGCCCCACAACTGTGTCCTCCTTACACAAAAAGGTTACATACCTTTAGAGGCTTTTGAACCTCCCCTTGCTCATTCACAAGGGAAGCCTTTTGCTATCTGGTGATCACACTTCCAAATCTCCAAGGATGATTGACCTTGGATTACTGATGGCTCAGCTGAAGTAAAAGCTAATGGTGTCACTGGGTATTGGCAGTAATTAAGCCCCAAGGACAACCCTGGAAGACCTCCTGCAGTGAGGGCCAGTCAGCACAATCGGCTGATTTGAATACTGCCATCCTTGTCCTATATAATACTCACAGAGAGATGCATATTGTATTTTCACTGACACTTGGGTTAGTGTCAGTGAAAACAGCTCAGCTGTCTGTTTGAATTCATGGAGAATGACTACTTGTATATAAAAGGTATCCCTCTATTGGGCCAGGAACTCTGGAAAGCTATATCTGCAGCCAGACAGAACATTTATGTAATCCATATGAATGCCAAAGGAAAGCATCCATACTCAGAAAAGCCTAAATCAAACAATGTGGCCAATTGCACGTGCATAGCAATGCTATCTGTATTCATCATAGGACTGGGCAAGTGACTATTCCACCATAATCCAATGGGCTTATAAGAATTCCATCTATGTCATCTGTCAGTAGGTGACAAAACTTCCAGCCTTGACCATTCCTGACGTTCTACTTCCATTCTCTGCTGCCACCTTGTGGCTATTTCTGGTATCTAACAGCCATTGAAATCTATTCCGGTTGGAAGAGCCTGCTAAGGAACTGAAATTGATTGGACATTTTATAGGAATTGATACAGATGTTGGTCCTCAAAAGCTACAAACCAGTGGTCTGCAAAATAAAATGTGTTGGAAACCTCAAAAAAAAAAGAAATCTATTCCAGCTATGAAGTTGCCATTCCTGTGTGAGTTGCAGATTCTGGGAATACCATGGTAATACTTGAGTCTGAGTTCTACTACGTTTCTGCCACTTACAGTCTTCCAACACACAGTGTTCAAGCTTAAGGAGACCCAAAAGTGCACTGATGGGGATGTCATTCGCGGTGCATCCCATGCCCATTTTCATGCTCAGGCTGCTGGCATCATCAAGAGGTGGAGTAAATTTTCAAAACCTTGACTGTAAAATATTTCTAGGCAAGTTATGTTGCCAGAATTGTGGACTACAGATCATAGTCAGACTGTATGGTTATTATCTGAGGCTTCTCTCTGTAAGAAATATTTATCTTTGAATGGTTGTTTGAATGTCAGGAGAGAAGGGGTCAGAGAGCAAGACCAGCCTTCTAGATCAGGGATTCTACACTGACAATCTCCAACCATTCCTCTTTTTTTCACCTTAGACAACGAAGTGAGATAGACTCCAACCTATTGTTCCTGCTATCACCTAGCTTCTGTCATTGGGCATGGGATGTCACAGATCACAAGGATAATGATCCGTTGGTAGAATTTCTGAAGCTTGGATTTACCACTGCAGTGGCTCACTCCAGCAGCAATAGATAATACTAGATCATTGAATAGATAATAATAGATCACTGAAATTCCTACCATTATACCATAGCCCACATAACCCCTGGCACATCTGGATGGGTCTGGGAGCAAGTGGGAGATGGATGGGTGAATAGACAAGGTACTGACTACTGGATTAGGACCAACAGATTGTGTGACCATGGAGGGAGAGCAACAACCTCATTGCCTGGGGGAAAGTAACAACCTCAGTATATGTGGTCTTTAGACCTTGGAAGGTATGGGAATGGGGGAAGCAATCAATGTTCTATGTCCCCTGGATTCAGTACTACTGCTTGGCAAATATCTCCATGGTCCATCTGAGTCAAGTGGTAGCCGCAGCTGACTAACTCACATTGAGGTCCATCTTTCTCATCCACATGCTAAAAAGCTGAAAATCTCCCATAGCCACGGCTATCAAACTTGGATCCCTTCATGCATGTACAAACACTCTGACCAGTGCAATCTTGTTTATGTGTGACCGGTACTAATCCACATGATTCTCCTGATGCACCAATGGCCTATGTCATGTATGGCTATCAAAACTGTGTCTACTCAGTGACGTCATCCATGTGATTTTACCAAACCAATACAAAACCAAGTATAATAAGCCTCTTCGGGTTATATGCTTGTATGTATTAGAGAGGGGGCCACAGAACCTTTCCACTGGGGGTAGTGGTGATTTTTTCAGCTCATATATGGCTCCCAGTAATCACTGAAGGTGATGTCACCCATTTTATCCCTTGTTGGAACACTGGATAAAGAGGGCTGTCCTAGCTGGAGGGCACTTTTACTCCTGGTTCTATGCCCCAGCATCAGTGTCCATACCCCAGAGACAATGATCAGGTACCAATCATTAGCTTTAGCAACCATAGCCAATGAGATGCCACAATTCTAAATCATCAGCTAATCAGTCTGAACTTTTTTGTATAGGTTTTAATGAATAATAGACTGGCCTTAGACTACATTCAGACTCACCAGGGAGTAGTATGTATGTTCATCAGCATCTCCTTTGTGTTTGTCTTCATTCTATTATTAGGTAAAGCAGCTCAGCTAATTTATCAGCTCAGGTGCAACACTTTGAGCAGCTAGGGCACTTTCCTCCAGGATCTGAAATAAAAACTGATATTTGCTGCTGTGGCCTCATTTACATTAGGTATATCTCCTAATGCTATCCCTCCTCCTCCCTCACCCCACAACAGGCCCTGGTGTGTGATGTTCCCCTTCCTGTGTCCAAGTGTTCTCATTGTTCAATTCCCACCTATGAGTGAGAACATGTGGTGTTTGGTTTTTTGTCCTTGTGATAGTTTGCTGAGAATGATGTTTTCCAGCTTCATCCATGTCCCTATAAAGGACATGAACTCATCATTTTTATGGCTGCATAGTATCCCATGGTGTATATGTGCCACATTTTCTGAATCCAGTCTATCTTTGTTGGACATTTGGGTTGGTTCCAAGTCTTTGCTATTGTGAATAGTGCTGCAATAAACATACGTGGGCATGTGTCTTTATAGCAGCATGATACAAAGGAGTCTGATTCCATTTTTGAATATTTGAATGCTGAGAGCTTTTAAACCTCAACCCCCCTTCTTCCCCTCCACCCCATATCTGGGCAAACTAATAAAAAGTCCTGGGTAATTTCTCCTTGGGCACTAGCAGGAGGTTCAAACCATGCAAGTCTATACTTGTGCAATTGGAACCTTCATCCTGATCCCTCTCCCTAACCACAACAAAAATCTGAAGTCAGTCTTCTTTTTCCACTTTCTTAAGCCATTTTCAGATCATCTTGGGAAGCCTGCCCTTCTCTCCTCTGAAAGCATTTATTATGTAAGTAATAAGTCATACCTTCTTGCTTTGTGTAAGATGTTATCAGTTTTGACATCTGAATTAAATTTTAGGGGGTTGTAGGGAGAATTCTTACCCAGTGTAATGCCTACGTGGTGTAGGTAAATTTCTACCCTGCCTTAAACTCTGCTTATCTTTAAGAAACAGAATGCCTGAGGTCAGAAGTTCCCTTTTGTGACCAAATGGGCTAAGACAGTGGGATCCAAGATGGAAGCTCAACCTCTGAAGAACCTCTAGGTTCATTATAGTCTAATTTCCATGTTAAATAACACACCCACCAACACCATGACCATTGACAGTCTTCATGACAACAATTGGAAGAAACCATAAAAGGACAAAACAGAAGGTGGTACTCCGGTTTGAGAAGTTCTCTGCCCATTACCAGAAAAGACATGAATATTCCTCCCCTTGTTTTTAATGCCCAACCCATTCATTAAAGATATCCTGTATCTGTGTTTTCCCAGCTCTCATGAGTGAACTGAGAAGTTAATTTGTGAGCCACACTCCTGCTTCTCAATTTCATGGCCATCAAACAAGACTGCACTGCTCGAGGCTCTCTTTTGGTTTTGTGTATTGGCTTCACAACACTCAATAGGAAAATATCCAATTTTGGGGGGGACCAGCTTTATCAGTAACAAGTTGGCTCACACAATCACAAAGGCAAAGTCCTGTGATAGGTTTTCTACAAGACGGAGAATGAAAGATCCCACTAGCTTGGGTCCTAGAGAAGCCAGTAGTGTGGCTCAGTCCAAGTTTGAAAGCTCAAAACCAGGGAAGCTGACAGTGAAGACTTTAATCTGAGGCTGAAGGGCTGAAAGCCTCTAGGAGGCTGCAGGTCCCAAAGTCCAAAGGCTGAAGAACCTGAAGTCTGATATCCAAAGGCAGTAGAGGGGAAAGGGCATCCTGCTCTAGAAGAGAGAGAGAGCACGAAAAAGAAAACCAAACAAGCTGAATATCTCCCTTCTTCTGGATACTTTGCTCTAGGTCTAACCCCAGATTAGATAGTGCCCATCCACATTGAAAGCATGTCTTCCTCTCTCAGTTCACTGACTCACATGTCAACCTTTTCTGGAAACACCCTCACAGACACAACCAGAAACAATGCTTCACCAACCATCTAGACATCTCTCAATCTAATCAAGTTGACATCTAAAATTAACTGTTACATGGGTCCATCCTTTCTTTGTAGAGAGGCTACAACAGCTCTTCTCACCATCATTCTCCATAGCACATTTGCAGAATGTGTACTTCCTATCCCTGAAACTTTAAGGTCTGCCATATTAGATATCCTGTGTCCCAAAAGGGAGTGCTTCCAGTAAGAGACACAGGTTGGTTTCTACTACACTTGAGGCTACAACTACTACCTGGTCACTTCAATTTCCTCATGGCAATGGATCAGCAGGCAAAGAAAGGAGTTTATATACCAATAGGGAAAATCAACCGTGATTATCACTGTTGGGGTTCAGAAACCGATACCCCAAAATATGGCACTTTGACATGCTGAACTGAAAAAGCATCTAGATCTCTCTGACCATCCTCCTCCCTACTGTCTCTCAATCTCCTGTCTCTCCCAAAGCACAGATAGAGTTCTCTGAAGTTTCTTTTCCTGCCTGAAGTGTGGACCCACCAAGGAGAACAATGTAACCACACCTGAACAAACCCTTTCACATGGTAATATCTGTCACACTCATTCAAATTCCCAAGAAAACTATTTACAAGTTAATCTCTGTCCCAAGATCTATTCATTCTCCCTAGTAATCATTTATTGCCCCTCAACAGAATCTCTCTTCCTCCCCCTCCTATAACCTGTTCTGCCACAATAACCTATTTTGCCAGAATCCAAGCCCCCATTCTTTCTGTAATTTCATGATGGTATATAAGCTTCTACGCCCCATTGGGGTATGGGGCAATTACTCTGTGATTCTTCTTGTGTATGTGTTAATAAATGTGTATGCCTTTTCTCCAATTAATCTGCGTTAGAGGGCACAGAGGTAGATTTTCTTTTGGCCTCTGCACCATGCAGAGATAAAGGTTGTTGCTGCATAATGGGGATAGGGAGGAATATGTCTGAAACCCAGAGGATTCATCTGGCATTCTGTTTACAGAAAAACCAAACTCTGTAAAATATTTTAAAGAGGTTTATTTTGAGCCAATATGAGTGACTGTAGTTCAGGGAAAACACTAACACAAAAAGCCTTGAGTAAGTGGTCCTGAGGAAGCCAGGTTACAGTTTGTTTATTTTTTTTTTATCTTTTTGCTGATAGTAAATAGAATGCCATACTTTGGTTTTATACATTCCAGGAAGGCAGGAATTACAGGCAAAAACATAAATCAATACATGGAAGGTAGACATTGGTTCGACAAGATATCTTGAAGCGCAGGGTTGAGGGAGAGTGGAGCTTACAGATTATGGGTGAATTTGGAGATTATTTAATTTCCAATTGGTTAAAGGAGTAAGGCTCTGTCTAAAACTTGAAGTCAGAAGAAAGAAATGTTCAAGCTAAGATAAGGATGCTATATCAGAGCCAATCACAATATACTGGGTCAAAATGACCTGTTTAGCAAGATTGATGGCCTGCAGGCGTGACTTAACCCTTGCCTGGCATAGTCCTAGGTTTTGTTTATAATTTGGTGTCTTATTGCCACAAGGTTCTGTTTTGTCAGTCGTATTATCTCTATTTTAACATTCTGCAAGTTGGTTGTTGTCTAAACTACAAAAGGGAAGGGGCATCATGAGGCATGTTTGACCTCCCTTCTTGTCATGGTGGGGAACTCAGTTTTTAAGTTTTCCCTGGGTTCCCCCTGGCCAAGAGGGGGTCTGTTCAGTTGATGGGGTGGGCTTAGAATTTTTTTTCTAGTTTACAATTCTTTTGGTGCTTCTGTGCTCACTGACAATGGTAAATGGAATCAGTATAAAATAGTTGTTGATTCCTTCATAATTTTAAGATTGTTTACACTTGATGTATTAACTAAATGGGGCTAAATACAACAAAGTGTCTTGTACTATTGTCTCAGAAATCATTCTAGGAAGCTTGTCCTTTTACTCTTTGTCATGGTTAGTCCTGGTCCTTTAAAAACAGTATCTCTCTATCCTTATTCACTCTTTGGAGGTTGCAGGTGGATTTAGCAACATTCATTCTTTAATCACCTTCCTGGTTTTCTTTTTTTTTTTTTTTTTTTTTTTTCAGAGTCTTGCTCTGCCACCCAGGCTTGAGTGCAGTGGTGTGATCTCTGCCTTCCAGGTTCAAGCAATTCTCCTGTCTCAGCCCCCCTAGTAGCTGGGATTACAGTGGCATACCGCCACACCCGGCTATTTTCCTGTTTTTAACACTTCTTCAACTCCGTTCTGACTGCATCAATTTAAACTTTATGTATTCTTTTCTAAGTAGATTTAATAATGTTAAAATATCCAAATTCTCTCTCTTTACCATCACTGATATTTAATCTATATACTGATTTATTTTTTGTTTTATGACAGTGTCCCTACTGGCACAAGGTGTCTCCAGGTGGAAACTGGGAAACAAATTAAGGTCACATGCCCCAGGAGGCCCAGCATATCAGAACACTATAGTTTGTTGGCAATGGTAGGATTAAAAGGACCACACTTGTGTGAGCTCAGTGGGGGGTGGCGGGGGTGGGTAGCCCAGCGCCCTGAGGCCTCAAGGGAAACTGAGGACCTTGCTCACTCATTGGACACAGAGCATCTCCATTGTCACGTCTCAGCAAGTGAGTTTACAGCTCGCAAGAAGGGAAGTTGCCATTTGTTGACCCATCCAGGCTCTGCCCCTGTGGCTGACCTTGTCCACAGCCATTTTAGTGGGAGCCTTGGTGGGTCCCACTGTGCTCCACCTTCGTGTTCCGGGGCTTCCACAACCACTATCACAGACTGTTGTCTCCTGTTTGGCCGCCTTCTCTGCCACCCCCTCCACTTTGCAGGAGGCCCGCCTGCCAGTGGACTCCCTCTCCTCAGCGGCCATTATCTGGGTGGCCGCCATCTTTGCTGCCTTTGTCACTGCAGCCCCATTTGCTGCTCCAGTTGAGGTCCTGACTGGTGAGTCCCTCCTGCCATGTCTACCTCTGAGAAGCGAGACCTGGCCCAACATAGCCAGAGTGGAGGTTGTGAAAGGGCAGCCCTGGACCCTGGATTCATCAGGAGTGCCTTGGTGCCTCAAGAATGGGTGGCTGAAGCCGAGGCAGAGGTGGCCCCTGAGGATTTCCAGGAGGCAATAGAAGCTGTTTTGGAGGAGGAGGATGAGGCCTGGGTCCCCATCGATAACTGGTTTTTTCAGCTAGTAGAAGAGGAGGAAGAGCTAGGAGAGGAGGAGGAGCTGGGAGAGGAGGAGGACCTGGGAAAGGAGGAGGAGGAAGAAGAATTTGAGGAGGAAAAGGAGGAGGAGGAATTTGAGGAGGAGGAGGAGGGTGAAGAGGAGGAGGAGGGTAAAGAGGAGGAGGAAGAAGAAGGAGAGGAGGAGGATTATGAAGGAGAGGAGGAGGATTATGAAGGAGAGGAGGATTATGAAAGAGAGGAGGAGGACTATGAAGGAGAGGAGGAGGACTGTGAAGAAGAGGAAGAGGATGAAGACAAAGAAGAGGACGAGGAGGAGGCTGAGGATGAGGACAAGGAGGAGAAGGAAAAGGACAGCAAAGAGGATGCAGAAATTGCTTGTGGCGCCTGTGAGTTCCCATGGTGATGTTTCAGTCCCTATTCCAGTATCTGGTCCATTTCTTTCTGTACTGTATTTATTACTAATATAAAGACCATATCCTGGTCTGGCCCCATGCAGACTGCGTGCTGTTTCCGGGAACATGAGGACCGGGGAGAGACACTTGCGCCAGGGGAGTGGGAGGATCCAGGAGTGGGAGGATCAGGGAGCAGGAGGACCCGGGAGCGGGAGGAGCTGGGAACAGGAGCATCTGGGAGTGAGCGCACCCGGGAGCGGGAGGACCCAGGAGTGGGAGCCGAGGTCTGGCAGGGCGTGTACCTGGCAGAAGGAGCCTTGCCCGGGGAGCCAGAGGAACATGCAGAGGTCGCCGCATTCCTGCAGGCAGAGGAAACGGCAGGGGAGGTGGAGGCCTGGGAAAGTGAGGTGCTGGCTGATGCCTGCAAATCCTGGGAGATTGGGGCCTGTGCAATGTAGGGTGCTGAGGCCTGAGAGTGGCAGCAAAGTCCTGGGGGGCCCTTGCAACTTCTGTTGGCACAGCTGGCTTAGTTGCTCAGAGCCTACCTGCCGTGGTTCAGCAGCAGGTCAATGCTGTCAGGAAACTTCAGGCAGCATATGCACAAGTAGAAGCTCAAGTCTATAAAGGTCTTTACGGTCTTGAAAAAAATGTGCTTCCTTTTACCAACCTCTGTTTGATAAAAGATCTGAGATTATCAGTGTAATGTATGAGCCCATAGAAAGTGAATGTCAGTGGGAAGTAGGTGGTCAGGAAGGAAGGAGCTTGGGAGGAAATGGAAAGAGCATGAAAACAAAGGGCAAATAGATGGCATACCTTGCTTTAGGTTGACAGCTTTTAAAAATGTAAGGATTTTTGGTAGGATGATCCCAGAAAATGATGAACTTGTACTAGAGTACTTGAAAGATGTGAAAATAAATCTTTCAGGGGTTGAGAAACCAATGAGCTTCACCACAAAATTTAAGTTAAAGAAATATTTTTCAGTGAAATGAAGTTCTGACAAAAACATATCAAATATTATCAGACCCAGATGATTCCGATCTCTTCTCCCAAGGGCCAGTAACAATCAGCAGCACAGAGTGTGAGATCTGTTGGAAAGAGGGGAAAAATATTATGGTGAAAAATATCAAGAAGCAAAAATGTGAGGGTCATGGAAGTGTTGTACTTACCAGTAGGAACATTCTCAGCTATTCTTTTTCCCCTACATATTTCTATTCCCCAGGTTCTGCTGAGCATAGAGTATGGGATATGGCTACTGAGGATAAACTGGAATACCTTTTCCAAGAAAGTCTCCCAATGTCTGTATTATTCTTCTGTAAAGAAGCGGCTGAATATAAGTATGAAAATTCTGATGAGGAGGCTCAAGAAGCTGGAGGCAAGAAGGAGAGAGAAGAGGATGAAAATGAAGAACTGGAAGAAGGACTTGAAAAGGATCTGGACTCAGCAGAGGACAGCCCCTTCAAAAAATCCAGATATTCATGTATAGTCTTGAGTATTAGCTAACCACTTCTGACATATATCTTTTAATAGCAGCGTTATGTTTTTAATTTTTCTCTGTAAGCTAAGTAAGCAAAATATTAGTAAAATTTAAAAAGTTTAATGTTGATAATGTATTTTCATTTTAGATAAATAGAAGGCAATATGTTCTGAAATGTACTTCATTCATAGCTACAAGTCGTTTATCTTGTAGCTCTAAGATTGCTACAGATGAGAAATCTATTAGACCCAGTAATGGAGATCAATATTTGTTTAGAGAAAGGTCACAAGAAGAAGGAGCAGCAAAGTGGCCGGGCCATGCACTAGTTTGGCCTTAATCACTCGACCACAGAAATGTAGTCTCTTGTATTAATAATGTCTTTGAGAAGGTTGACTACTGTACTTACAAAGTAGTAAAAAGTTAAGGATTTCAAGTGAGACCACACTTTGTGATTACTACATAAATATTAGTTCTGTTTATATCTTTTTATTTCATATGACATTCAAAAGAATAGAAATTAGTAAGTTATCATTTATCACTGAATCGGTAATTAAGTCTTAGCTTATATTTTCTTTATTGCCTTTCACTATCTTTCTGAATTTTCTTATCTGTGGGTGTCTGATAACAGCCTCATTCTCATATGGAAACTGAGGGTCTGGAATATATATGGCTTGTGTAAAGAGAACAGACTTTTAAGGTGGAAAGATTTATGGAATTCATAAAGTTACCTCTCAAGAAAAAAACAAGCATTGCTAGTGGTGGACAAGAGGGCAACAAGGTTAATATGATCTGATCATTGAAATCATCGAATGTATGAGCATCCTAACATCAAAGGGTCTGTGTTACAAGAGGAAAATGTTTTGTTTTCTCCTTATTAAGACAACAGATGTATACAGAGTTGACTCATAGATTTAGAAAGTTATTAGTGCATGTTAATGGTGTACAAATGTTAATTGTTTCTTATTTCATCTTACAGCTTGGAGGCAGAGAAATAAATAGGTGGAGAAAGAAGAAATTAATTTCCTCTTCATGGATGTTCTAGTTTTCAGTAGCTCAAACAACTGGTTTTGTTAAAGTTCATTACACAAAAATGATATCAACTGATATCTGACTTTACTCTTACATTTTACATATATATTTGACAGCATTTGTTCATGTTAAAAAATAAAAGCTTGTTTGAAATGAGTACTTTGCAGATTATTTTTTACAAAAATAATACTGACTAAAATTTATCTTTGTATCTTTTTGTTTTGGCTTAGCATATTATCATTAAGATAAATCTTTCAACTATTTGGTAAGCCTTTTAAAAATTCTGTTATTGCAGCCCAAAATAAAATACAAAGCTATAAACAATTTATGTAATGACAGAGATAGAGGTCTAGTCTCTACTGACTTTTATTGAAAGAATCAGATGAATGACCCAGCTTGTCTGGAGACCACATGGTACTAGTGGGCTGCTATTGACTGGCAGCATCAACATCAGCATCAGCTGGAAAGTTGTTAGAAATGCAAATTCTCAGGCCCTACTCCAGACCTACTGAGTCAGAGATTCTGAAGGTAGACTGGCAATCAGGGTTTTACAAGTCTTCCATGTCTTCAGGTGCTTCTGAACACACTGAAGTTTGAGAACCACTGGTTTAGAGCAATGGGGGAAAACAAACTTTACCTACAGTAGGACCAGCCTTAATTCTCTAACTTGGTATGGCTGCAGGCAAACTGAACAGCACAGTAAAATATGGACTAGGAAAGAGACTAAAATTCTCAGGGTCCTGAGACACAAAGAGTGCCTGGAGGGATGTGTTTGTTTCCTAGGGATGCCATAATGAATTGCCACAAACAGAGTGGCTTAGAACAACAGAAATTTATTGCCTCACTTCTGTAGTTTAGAAGTTTGCAGTCAAGGTGATGGCAGGGTTAGTTCCTTCTGGAGGCTCTGACGGAGAATCTATTCCATGCCTCTCTCCTAGCTTTTGCCGTCAAGTTGTAGTATCTTTTGGCTTGCAAATACATCTCTAACCTCTTCTTCCGTCTTCACAGACACAGTGTTTTCCCCTGTGTCTCTGTCTTTGTGTATCTTTTTTATAAGGACATCAGTCATGAATTAATGGCCCACCTAATCCAGTATGATCTCATCTTAAATTGATTACATCTGCAAATAAGATATTTTCAAATGCGGTCACATTCACAGGTTCTTGGGATTAGGACTTTAACATATCTCTTTGAAGGACCCAATTCAACTTAAAACAAGAAGCAAAGATTGGGTGGTGGCAGTGAAAAGTGGGTAAGGGAAAAAAAAACAGTTCCAGAAGGATATAAGCATTATACCATGCATATGAAGTCTAAAAACATGTAAAACAATCACTGTAATGACTGTGGTTACATATATTTATAGTAAAAGGCATACATGTCAGTGATGCATACACATGTAACATGCAGATAGGTACATATGAGAATGATAAGCACCTTAAGAGAGTGATTAGATCTTGTGAAGAAAGAAAGACAATTTAATTGGGGAGAGGTACACAGTGGACTTCACCTCCATTTGTAATATGCTTCTAAAGTTGGGTGGTGGGTTCACAGATGTAGTATTCCTATACCTTTGTGTAAGCCTGAAATATTTCTTAACATAAAAGAACACTTAAAAGAGGAAATGGGCCTATTATCTGGAACCTGTTTAAGGAAAAAAATGAAGTTTGAGTTGGCCAGAGTAGAGGATCAGAGAAGGCGAGGGCCAAGGGTTTTAGGGTAGAAGGCCTTGTTTCTACATTTAGTTAAGACTGCCTGGATGCTTGCTAATTGGCATCAATAGCTTTATATACTATGGCAGCACATCTCATATCCTAGTGTATATTAACATTACTTATATATGTGTATCTATTCTCCTCCACCCCTTAGAGGGTGGACATCTGAATGTTTGGGACTTTAAAGGATTTTGTTTATCTATTTCCCCTAAAACACATAGCACTGTGTTTTCTTTTTAGTAGGTGTCTGAACAGAGTCTGTTAAAACAAAGTTAACATAATGCATCCACAATCCATTTGTGTCACTACTGTTGACATTTAACAATGTATTATCACGTAGTAACACACAATGTTTCCTATGGCTATAACCAAAAAAGGCACAAGGCCTTTTGTCACCATTTATTTATTTATTTTATTTTATTTTATTTTATTTTATTATTTTATTATTATTATACTTTAAGTTTTAGGGTACATGTGCACAATGTGCAGGTTTGTTACATATGTATCCGTGTGCCATGTTGGTGTGCTGCACCCATTAACTCGTCATTTAGCATTAGGTATATCTCCTAATGCTGTCCCTCCCCCATCCCCCCAACCCACAACAGTCCCCTGAGTGTGATGTTCCCCTTCCTGTGTCCATGTGTTCTCATTGTTCAATTCCCACCTATGAGTGAGAACGTGTGGTGTTTGGTTTTTTGTCCTTGCGATAGTTTACTGAGAATGATGATTTCCAGTTTCATCCATGTCCCTACAAAGGACATGAACTCATCATTTTTTATGGCTGCATAGTATTCCATGGTGTATATGTGCCACATTTTCTTAATCCAGTCTATCGCTGTTGGACATTTGGGTTGGTTCCAAATCTTTGCTATTGTGAATAGTGCTGCAATAAACATATGTGTGCATGTGTCTTTATAGCAGCATGATTTATAGTCCTTTGGGTATATACCCAGTAATGGGATGGCTGGGTCAAATGGTATTTCTAGTTCTAGATCCCTGAGGAATCGCCACACTGACTTCCACAATGGTTGAACGAGTTTACAGTCCCACCAACAGTGCAAAAGTGTTCCTATTTCTCCACATTCTCTCCAGCACCTGTTGTTTCCTGACTTTTTAATGATCACCATGCTAACTGGTTGTCACCATTTTTTAAAATGAATGGGCAGTCCAAGTCAGAATTATCCATGCCGTGTCATTTGAAGAGCCTTAAATTGGCTCTGATTGGTCCATGGCATGTTGGTGAACTGTCTTTCTATCTATCTATCTACAAAAGACACTATGTTCTAAAAGTTTTATTGGGTGCTATGGTTTGAATATGTCCCCTCCAAAACCAGGTGTTGCCAATGTAATGGTATTAAGAGGTGGAGCCTTTATAATGTGATTAGACCATGAGGGCTCCTCCTTCATGAATGGGAGTAGGTGCCCTTATAAGGGGCTTAATGGACAGAGTTGGTTTTCTCTTGCCCTTCTGTCTTCTGCCATGTGAAGACATAGCAAGAAAGCCCTCACTAGGTGCTGGCATCTTGGTCTTGAACTTTGCAGCCTCCAGAACTGTGAAAAAATACATTTCTGTTTTTTATAAATTACCCAGTCTCAGCTATTCTGTTATGGCAATGCAAAATGGACTAAGACCTGGGAATTTACTCCATTAGACAAAAGGTATATACACAACTCTCTTAGATAAGCTCATTTGGCTTTGGACTTCTGCTGCGACTGCTTAGGCACAGCACCCATAATCCTCTTAGACAGAATATTGTTTTTCTGAGGTACTTCTCCACTTCTTTTTAGGCCTTAATAATGGATTTTATAATTGCATCACTGGCTTCATCTTTATATCATATTTTCCTGGAAGCGTTCTGGATTTGATCTTTGCTTAGATGCCCTTTCTTAACTTTAGCATTATTTTCTATCTGGAGACACTGGGGGTTTTGAAAGCAGCAAATTATGTCTCCATTTTGTTTAAGCTCAAGTCTGTCCCTTAACTTTCTCTTCTCACATTTTGCTATAAACAGCACCCCTTTTCCCCCCAAAAAATCCAGGCAGCACCGTCAACATTCTTTTTGGAAATATCCTTTGGTATATTCACAATCCAAACTGTGAATATGTTTTCTACTCTCCACATCATTACACTAAATAACAAGGGATCCCTTTCCTCCAGTTTCCAATAAAGTTTTCTTTACTTTCCCTTAAGCTCTAACAGGCAACCTTCATAAAGATGGTTAGGTTTCTGATAATGGTGTGTTCTAAGCATCTTAGACTTTCGTTAATACTCTCTCCAAACTCCTTCCAGCTTCAGCCCTCTGCTGGTTTTAAAATCATTTCACATGTTAGGTTTTGTTACTGCAGCACCCTACTCTTGGCACCAAACATGTTTTAATTATTATTATGATGATTTTTTTCCACATAACAAATAAGCCCTGAAATGGAGTGGCTTAAAACTACAAATAATTAATGTCTCACAGTTTCTGTAGGTCAGTTATTAAAGAGTGGTTTAGTTTTTCCTCCTGCTCCAGCCATGTAGAGCATGCCTGCTTCCCCTTCTCCTTCTGCCATGATTGTAAGTTTCCTCAGGCTTCCTTAGCCATGCTTCATGTATGGCTTTGGAACCGTGAGCCAGTTAAACCCCTTTTCTTTATCAACTTAAAAAATAGATAACTAAAATAGTAAATAAAAAGGAGTGGTTTAGATGGATAATATCATCTTTGGGTATCTCATGAAGTTACAGTCCAGAAGTCAGTTGTGACTAAAGTCATTTGAAGGTTTGACTATATCCAGAAGGTTTGCTTCTAATCACATGGCTATGGACAGGATACCTTGATATATCGTTGGCTATTGATAGTAAGTATCAGTTCTTTACCACATTGTTCTCTCTGTTGGGCTGCTTGAGTGTCCTCATGACATGTATTTTAGCCTGTTTGCGCTGCTAACAAAACACCTGAGACTGGGTAGTTTATAAACAATGGGAATTTATTTCTTTTTTTTTTTTTTTCCATAATTTTTTTTTTTTTATACTTTAGGGTTTTAGGGTACATGTGCACAACGTGCAGGTTTGTTACATATGTATCCATGTGCCATGTTGATTTCCTGCACCCATTAACTCGTCATTTAGCATTAGGTGTATCTCCTAATGCTGTCCCTCCCCACTCCCCCCATCCCACAACAGTCCCCGGAGTGTGATGTTCCCCTTCCTGTGTCCATGAGTTCTCATTGTTCAATTCCCACCTATGAGTGAGAACATGCGGTGTTTGGTTTTTTGTCCTTGCGATAGTTTACTGAGAATGATGTTTTCCAGTTTCATCCATGTCCCTACAAAGGACACGAACTCATCATTTCTTATAGTTCTGGAGGCAGGGAAGTTCAAGATCAAGGTGTTGGGAGGTTTGGTGTCTGGTGAATGCCTCTTCCTAATAGATGGTGCTGTTTAGGTGTTCTTACATGACATAAGGGAAAGAAATGGCAAAAGGCAGCGAGCACTGTGTCCTTATACAACAGAGGAGTAGAAGAGTAAAAGGGATCTAAGCTACTTCCCTCCAGCCCTTTTATAGGACACTCACTAATCCATTTATGAAGGTGGAACCCTCATTACTTAATCACTTCCCCAAAGGCCCCACTTCTCACTATCACCACAATGAGGATTAATTTTCAACATGAATTTTGAAGGTGACAAGTTCAAACCATATCAACATGACAGCTGGCTTCTGTAAAAGTGAACAATTCAAGAAAGAGTAAGATGGAAGCCACAATGTCTTTTATGTCCTAGCATTAATGTCACACTTCATCACGTCCACAATATCTTACTATTGGTCACATAGGTCAGCTCTATGAAAGAGGGCACTACACTAGGACATAAGCAGCAGGAGGCAGGGATCACTGGGGTGACCTTGGAGGCTGGCTATCCCAGTGCCTATGCCAACCAGTTGTTAAATATAGTACTGCTCTGAGACTTAGACTATAGAAAGCTTGTAATGGGCTTTACTCTTTAGAGGCTTCAGGTCTTCCCTCTTCCACTCTTGCCTTTCTGCAAGTGGCCAAGAATTCAGTGTATGGGGTCAAGGGGATGTACACACTCAGAGCCTGTGCCTCCCAACCCCAAATATTCTCCAGTTACCTGGAGCCCTGATTTTGCTGCCCAATTGGCTCCAAGATCTCATCCTCAAGAGGCCTTCAGGCTCCACCTCACTGGGTCTGTGCTCCTGAGGGTTAAGTGCACTGTTAATGTATACTCTCAGCACTAAGTGGTGATCAAGAAGCAGTAGCTGTATGCAAGGAGCAGGGGACAAATGGGCTTCAGTATCCATATATATGAATATTGAAGCCTTTTGAGGTAAGGAATGGAGCTCAGAGTATGCAGTGAAGTGCTAAGGAATGAGGGATGCTGGGGCCTGGGATTTATAACAGAGACCTGGGGTGGTGACTTTACTGTCCCCACATCACCAGAACAGAACTTCAAAGAGTCCAAGTGTCGTGTACAGATCCTAAACTGACTCCCAATAATCTTAACCTTCCAACATTGACAGTCTTGTATAATTCCGTCCCCTTGAATTGTATTGGGCAGGACCTGTGACTTCATTCTAACCAACAGAAAATATATGGCAAAGGTGATGGGATGTCACTCTCGTTGTTATGTTGTGAGATTTTACATATGTACATGCACACACACACACACTCTCCTCCGTGTGGTAATTTGTTATGCAGCAATAGAAAACCAATACACCAGGCCCAGAATTAGGTGGTTTCTGTTTGTTTGTTTATTTGTTTGTTTGTTTTTTTGCTAGAGGGGAGCCCTGGATATAACAGATACCCAGATGTGTAGTCTTGAACCTCATCCAACCATTCAGAAACCAGCTCCTGAATTTTTGTGGGTTTTATTTCCCATTCTAAGGCATACATGTATCCTACCAAGATGTCTAGGGTAGTTGCCACATCCTGTGCATCAGGTCTGATCAGTATAATATTATCAATATAATGGGAGAGCATGATGTCTTGAGGAATGCAGAGGAGATCAAGCTCCCTGAGGACTAGGTTATGACATAGGACTAGAGCGTTAATATATTCCTTCATACCGTCTCTGTTAGTAAGATTCCTATTATTACTGCTTCAGCTCTGCCCCTTATTACAGTAACTTCAGCCAACTTGTCTTTGTTCATTAAGTATTGCCACTTGGTCTCTATCACCCTGGGATCACAATATCCCTATTGGATTCAGAAAGACCAATTCAATGGCAATAATTCTGACTGCCATTTCCACCCTAAGGAGATTATCTATCACAGGGTACTTGCTAGAGAAAATCAATATATTCCTCAACAGCTTATATGAAGCTTCTGTGTGGTGAATTTTTTTCTCTCTCTGATAGGAAAGATCATATGAAGAAGTAAATGTACTAGAGAGTAATGAAGGAATTCCATTACTATCATATGTTACAACATATTAGAAGCAAGCAATAAAAGGTTTAGTACTAGAGAATTAGTACAAAGAAAGGATGAGTAAAGATGTCAATGAAGTCCAAAGAAGGAGGTAAGGAAATTTGCAATTGAGGATGTCTTTGGGAAGAATGATCCAAGTAGAGGCACCAGCTGATGACAAGGCCTCTGGGTAGGAGCTGGCCTGGCACATTTGAGGAATGACAAAGAGGCCATATTGACTGGAGCTGAGTGAGCAAGGAGGAGAGTAGTGGGAAAAAGAAGTCAGAGAGGTGATGAGGAGGCCAGATCGTATAGGGCCTGACGAGGCCATTGTAAGAATTCTGGCTTTTACTTTGAGGAAAGAAATTGAAAACCATTATGGGGCTTTCAGTAAAGAAGTGACACAACAATAGTAGCAAACACACTTGTAGACTCTATGTCAGACTCTATTGAAAATTTTAGAGATATTAATGCATTTAATCCTCACAACACCCCTCTAGCAAGTAGGTGCCATTGCCATCCCAATTATTTAAATGAGTAAATTGAGACAAGAGAAGTTAGAAAAGTTGTCCAATGATACGCAGCTAGTATATGGAAGTGCCAGGCTGCAAATCCAGGCAGTCTAGGCCCAATGCCCATTCACTTAGCTGTTGTAGAGACCTGCTTCTTCTAATAGGTCTTCAGTTTTAAAAGTCTCACTTTGACTTCTGCAATTAAATAGAATGTTCAGGCATACTATTTATCAGCTAAGTTTGCTGCCACCAGTATGCCACCAGTGCTGCAAAGAATCAGTGTGTCATGTCAAGCACCAGATGAAGTCTGTGGCTTGGGTTTAAGGTATATATACTGTTTGCAAAATGCCCACCTTTAGTCAGCAGCAATGAGAGACTAAGAAGTTCCTAGGGACTGTCCTTACACAGAAACACCATTAAAATGAACAAAAATGGCCAGAGTAAACATTACCAGAGCTCTGGAATATAGTTAGAGGATTATGGTAACCAAGGGAATGCTGAATACAGAAAAAGGAGACAAACATGGTAAGAGAGACTTGTGGCATTTTTAAACCCTCCTCCACTCCTCTTCCTGGTGTGATGTCAATCTTGAAGATGACAGCCTGTATTCCCTGTAGGGACACTGGGTTTCAAAAGGAGCAGAGCATAACTTGTTTCCAAGGAATTGTGTTTATATATTTTTACCTGTCTGGGGGTTCCTTGAAGAATTGAAACAAGGCACTTGCCTTTGTTTTGCCTAAGTTGGAACTCCCTCATTGCACAAAAATGTCTAAGCAGGAGGTGTTCTTTAAAAATATCGAAAAAAAAGAAAAGAACAAACCACTGGCACCTGGGGCAAAGATTACAGTTTGAGTAAATAATAAACACACTGAAATCCTGTGAGGAAAAGCTGGGGCTGGAGTTATGATACTTTGGGGAATAAGGGCTTTGAAAAGCTCCCACATGTAATGGAGAATCTAGTAAGCCATGTACATGCCTGGGGCAGGATGCATGTTGAGACAAGTCTTGAGAAGGCCCTCAGCTGTCACCTCTGTCTGACTTTAGGCTGAGTGCAAGCAGAAGGGAAGGCTAGGGCAGATTTGTAAATGGATTGACTGTCAAAAGAGTCCCCCAGTACTGAGCCAATCTGTAAAGACTAGAGGGTACATTTTTTTCTACTTTTTTTTAGTGGACTCCAGTCATTTGAGGACATTTCTGTCAAGCCACTAGCTGACCACAGGCTAAAGGAACAGAAACTTCTGAGACCTCACATGACAAAGTCTTTAAAAAATTACTTTAGAAATGTCATAAAATAAGCAACTAAAATATGCAGCAAGCAACATCAACAAACCATATGGGGGAAAATATGATTTCCATGGTAATTACACTATCACATTCAAAATGTCCAGTGTTCATAAAAATTAGGAGGCATGCAAAGAAATAAGAAAGTATTGCATCCACAGGAATAAATTATATTAACAATGAATGTCCTTTAGGGAGTAAGCCATTGGATTTACTGGACACAGACTTTAAACTAACTGTTTTAAGTATTCTCAAATAAATAAAGGAAACCAGAACAAAGTCTCAACAAATAGGGAATATGAATAAAATGATAGAAATTATGAAAATAAGTCAAATAGAAGTTCTGGAACTGAAAAGTACAATAAAACTAAAATTCAAAATTCACTGGAGGGTTTCAACAACACATTTGAATAGGCAGAAGAATCAGAAAATTTGAAGATAGATCAACTGAAATTATGCAGTCTGAGCAGCAGACAGAAAAAAGAATTACAAAAACCTGAACAGAGTCAGAGAACTATGGAACAACACCAAACACACCAAAATATGAATAATGGTAGTACCAGAAGGAAAAGAGGGAAAGGAGCAGAAAGAATACTTGCAGAATTAATGGCTGAAAACTTCAAAAATTTGATAAAAAAAGAAAAATCTACACATCTGAAAGCTTAATGAATTCAAGATAAGATAAACATAAAGGGAACTTCCATACTGAGACACATTATAACCAACTGTCAACAGCCCCAGAGAATCTTGAAAGCAGAAAGAAAGAAGTGAATTGTCCCATATAAGTGATCCTCAATAAAATTAACAGCTGATTTCCCATCAAAATCATGGAGACTATGAGGCAGTGACATTTAAAAGGCTGAAATAACTTATTTATTTATTTGACATATTCTTTTAATGGACAACTACTCAACAATACAGAGAAACAAACTGTGAATAAACTCAATAACATGAATTCTTCTTCCAGACATTACGCTGTGAAAAAAAAGCTAGACACAAAAGAGTACATGCTGTATGCTTTCATTTATATGAAATTCTAAGACTGACAAAATTATCCTATGATTAAAAAAAATAAAACAGTGGCTGCCTGTTAGCAGAGTGGGAGGGTTTGACTTGGAAGAGATACGGCGAAACTTTCTGAGGTGATAGAAATTATTTTGTATCTTGCTATGGGTTACATTGGTGTCTGCATTGGTCAATACTGTAAAGTTAGGATTGGTGAATTTTAATATATGTAAATCTTACCTCAGAGAAGAACTAAAGAAAGAAATATTAATAAAGTGGGAGGAGATGGGAAGAGAGGAGACAGCCAGATGAAACAAGCACAGCTGTAATCCTGGCACTTTGGGAGGCCAAAGCGGGAAGATGGCTTGAGCAGAGGAGTTTGAAACCAGCCTGAACAACACAGCCAGACTTTGTCTCTACAAACAAGAAAAATATATCAGCTGGGTGTGGTGGTATGGGCCTGTAGTCCCAGCTACTTGGAAGGCTGAGGTGGCAATATTGCTTGAGCTCATGAGGTCGAGGCTGCAGTGAGCTGTGACTGCGCCACCGCACTCTAGCCTGGGTGACAGAGAGAGACTCTGTCTAAAAAAATAAAAAATAAAGTAAAAAATAAAATGACATAGATAAAACAAGCATAGCATTGATAGTTGATAACTATCAAGGCCAAGTGATAAGGACATGGGGAAACACTACACTGTTCAGTTTTTTATATTTATTTTTTTCTTTCCAACTTTTATTTTAGATTCAAGGAGTACACTTGAAAGTTTGCTACATGGGTAAGTTTCGGGTCATGAGGTTTTGGTGTACAGATAATTTTGTCACCCAGGTAATCAGCATAATACTTGATAGCTGGCTTTTCAACCTTTCTCCCACCTCCCACCCTCAAGTAGGCCCCTTGGTCCCTTCTTTGTGTCCACATGTACTCAGTGTCTAGCTCCCACTTATAAGTGAGAACATGTGGTATTTTTTTTTGTTAATTTGTTTAGAATAATGGCCTCCAGCTCCATCCATCTTGCTCCAATGGATATTGTTTTGTTCTGTTTTATGGTTGCATAGTATTCCATGGTATATATGTACCATTATTTTCTTTATCCAGGCCACCATTGATGGGCATATAGGTTGATTCTATGCCATTGCTATTGTTAATAGTGATACAATGAACATATGTGTACACATATCTTTATGGTAGAATGATTTACATTCCTTTGAGTATATACCCAGAAACGGGATTGCTGGGTGGAATGGTAGTTCTATTTTAAGTTCTTTCAGAAAACTCCAGATTGATTTCTATAGTGACTGAACTAATTTACAGTCCCACCAGCAGTATATAACCATTTCCTTTTCTCCACAGCCTTGCCAGCATCTGTTATTTTTTCACTTTTTAGTAATAGCCATTCTGACTGATGTGAGATGGTATCTCATTGTGGTTTTGATTTGCATTTCCCTAATGATTGGTGATATTGAGTCTTTTTTTTTTTATATGCTTGTTGGCTGTGTGTATGTCTTCTTTTGAGAAATCTCTGTTTATGTCCTTTGCCCGTTTGTTAAATGGGGTTGCTTGTTTTATGCTTATGGATTTGAGTTCCTTACAGATTCTGGATATTAGACCTTTGTCGGATGCATAGTTGGCAAATATTTTCTCCCATTTTGTAGACTGTTTACTCTGTTGATAGTTTCTTTTGCTGTGCAGAAGCTCTTTGGTCTAGTTAGGTCCCACTTGTCAATTTTTGTTTTTGTTGCAATTGCTTTTGGAGTCCTTGTCATGAAGACTTTGCCAGGTCATATGTCCAGAATGGTATTTCTTAGGTTATCTTATAGGATTTTAACGGTTTTAGGTTTTACATTTAAGTCTTTAATCCACTGTGAGTTGATTTTTGTATATGGTGAAAGGTAGGGGTCCAGTTTCAATCTTCTCCATATGGCTAGCTAGTTATCCCAGCACCATTTATTGAATAGGGAGTCCTTTCCCCATTGAAATTTTGGTTGACTTTGTCGAAGATCATATGATTGGTTGATTTTGTCAAAGATTATATGGTTGTAGATGTGCAACTTTATTTTGGGGTTGTCTATTCTGTTCCATTGGTCTATGTGTCCATTTTTGTAGTATAGTTTGAAGTCAGGGAGTGTTATGCCTCCGGCTTTGTTCTTTTCACAACTTTGTTATAAAAATTTAGGAATAGCATTGAATCTGCAAATGGTTTTGAACAATATGACCATTTTAAGAATATTGATTCTTCCTGTCCATGAGCATGGAATGTTTTTCCATTTGTTTGTGGGTTGTCCCAGATTTCTTTCAGCAGTGATTTGTAATTACCATTGCAGAGATCTTTCACTTTTCTGGTTAGCTGTATTCCTAGTTATTCTATTATTTCTGTGGTTATTGTGAACTGTATTTTGCTCTTGATTTGGCTTGGATGTTATTGGTGTATAGAAATGCTACTGATTTTTGTGCTTTGATTTTGTGTCCTGAAACTTTGCTGAGGTTGTTTATCAGATCTGGAAGACTTTGGGCACAGACTATGAGATCTTCTAGGTATAGAATCATATAATCAGCAAACAGAAATAGTCTGACTTCCTCTTTTCCTGTTTGGATGCCTTTTATTTCTTTCTCTTGCCTGATTGTTCTGCTTAGTACTCAGTACTATATTGAATAGGAGTAGTCAAAGTGGCCATCCTTGTCTTGTTTTGGTTCTCAAAGGGCATGCCTTCAGCTTTTCCCCATTCATTAAACAACTTTAAATAACCAATAATTTTCAGTGAAACTATCTTTCAGAAATGAAGATCAACATTGTATTATGTGAATTTCACCTCAAAAAATGTTAATACTCATCTTCAACCACTGGAATCATGTTCAGAGTTCTCACAAGATTATGGGCTTTCAGGAATGAGAACAAATGAAGCAACATCTGGAACATGTCTCTACTTCACACTCACCCTTGGCCATAAATTAATTAACAGACATCATCAACCACTTTTCCTCCCTCCCATCTCATGCCCTTTGCTAATGGGCATGTTTGAATGTGTGTAATTAAATTTATAGAAACAACATTTCTATCCAACCCTTGGTGATCTGCTGGCTCTTCTCTCCCTTCTTTCCATTGCGAAACAAGACTCTGCTGACCAAGGCTTGTGATAATTGACTGCTTCTTCCCACCTTTACTTCTATTATAGATCTTGTAATATCCTTAGCTCACAGGAACTTGCTTCTCCCTTTTATTATTAGTTTATACCCGGCCTTGACCCATTGCACTCCAAAACTGGGGGTTTTTCCAAGTGCCTCCTACTTCTTTAATCGCTGGTCCTTGGTCTTTCCTATTTGTACCCATTTCTTAGTGTGTCGCTATCTCCTTGGAATATCCTTTCTGATATATAGTTAATATTCTGGAAGATTCTTCGTTTGCCAGGGAATAAAACTCTTTATTGGTTAATTGTATTGGCTTTCATATTTTATCTTTTCTAGATGCAAACAAACTGCTCTAGGTGGTAGTCCCATTTATATATATTTATTTATATATAAATTTATATAATTTATATATTATATAAATTGGATATTATATAATATATAAATATTTATATATAATATATATTTATATAAAATATGTATTATATATAATATATCATATATTATATGTATAATTATATATAATATATAAAAATATACAAGAAGCAATCCTTGGTTAACATCTCGAGTGAATATACATATATATGTATATTCATATATATATACATATATATATATGGCAATAGAAGTCAGGCACTTTAGCTGTAGCATATCCTGCACACTTTGGTAAGTCAAACAGCATCTCCGAGCCTCAGTAAAGTGGGGATAGTAATTCCTGTCCTTATAGTTTACACAGTTGTGAAAAGAAGATGCAATATGCAAGGACCATTGTAAAGAACATTCGAGGATAATAGAAGATTATCTTTCATAGTGAACATTCATAGAACCACTCAGTGGGAACCTGAGATTTCTCTTCTGATGATTAGTTCCATCTTTATGATGCACTGGATTCTTAGAATTAAGGTTAGGATTGAATCAACAGGTGTTCAATGAATGCTTATGCATTGAAGTGAAACAGTAAAATTTAATGCTATGTGTTGCCTTCATTTCAAAGCATTTTGGACCTTGCTTAGCTAAGTGCAGGAGGGTGGGAGCCTGGAGGTAGGGACAGTGGTAATAATGATGGCTTATTCTACTGCAATGAGCCCAAGTCAGTACTATAAGAAGCAATCCTTTGTTAACATCCTGAGTGAATCTCAGGACAGAGACAGCTCATTCCTGTCTGCATTTTCTCCAGCACTGAGTAGTGTTTGGCATGTAGTAAGCATTTGGTGACTTTTTTTTAATGAAAGAAGGAATGAATGGCAAGATAAAATAAGCCCTTATGTCTGGCAATATGATTAATAAAGAGGTCCTGTGGAAATAGTACTGAACATGAACTCAGAATCCTTAGGTTCTAATCCTGATCTGTGGACTCCCTGTGTAGCTTTGTGCAAATCTCTTCCCTCCTTTAATCTTCCCACATATCTGGAAAACAAAGGGGGTAGTGGTGGAGAGGGTGATTGATAAGGTGATTTATAAGGGCATTCTTACTGCCTTGATGTTCTATGACAAGAGTTACCACATTATGATGAACAGTGAATCATTCAATTACATGGAACTGGAATATGGCTGTGAGGTATGCCATCATGGGGTGTAAGTTGTAGCCTCTGTCAATAAATATGAAAGAGATAGATGCCTGAGAATCTGCAGCCACAGGGGGAAAGGGAACAGCCCTTGTCACTGTTAAAACCTTGTCTTTACCATATTGAGCAATGACACTGACTGAGGCTAGGAGACAATGTAGATGGAGAAATGTGTCACCTTGATGCAGAATTTTGGCAGAAAAGAGAGAAATGCCAAAGACCAGTGAAATGGTTGTAAAAATCAAGAAAAAGTCAAGACCTTTCTTAGTTCACAGAACTCTATGAAGTTAGGCCTGGCACAGTGGCTCATGCCTGTAATTGTAATCCCAGCACTTTGGGAGGCTGAGGTTGGAGGATTGCTTGAGTTTAGGAGTTTAACACCAGCCTGGGCAGTATAGTGAGACCGCATCTCTCTCTCTCTCTCTCTCTTAATAATAGTAAAAGAAACCTAGGAAGCTGGAAATAGAAAGGCCCTAGCACCCACCTTATTCAACCTCTGAATTTAAGGGATAACAAAACATGCCCCCAAAAGAAGAAGGAAACTAGACTAATGTCACACATACAGAATTTCATCAGTGCTGTGGCTGTATCTTCAAATCAGAAGCCTCTCTGTCTCTCTCTCTCTGCCCCCCCATCCTAATTTTCTTATAGCTTATTAGAGGATAAATCTATGAATAATTTGGAATTGGAAGAGAGGATACAAACTTGGCAGATCTTACAAAGGAAGGGAGTACATAATTTAGCCTGCAGCTTCAAGGGATGATCAGACTCCAGCTTAATTCTCAAAATTCAGAGAAGGGAAGGATTCTGTCATTGTGCCTACTCCTACTGAGCATCTCTGACAGCTCTGCTATTTGGCTATTTTCTCTATTAGCAAGTTTTTCTGATATTCTGATCACATCAGAATTACATTACTTGCGTTCAAAAGCCATTATAAAATACTCAGAGTAGAACAGATGTGACATCAGCTTTAAAATAAATTAGGAGGATTAAAATAGACCAAATGAGAGTACATTACTAAGAGTAAGAGTGACTCATACTTTAAGATTGTGTTCATAAAAGGTGTCATCCAATTCATGTGTCTCTAGCCATTTTATATGCTGCATTTAAACCGGTTTTCACTTGGATTTCTGATGTCATAATTTTAAAATAGAAGACTCTACAGGTTAGGCCTGCATTCGTTCTCTGTGATAATTCACTTGATTATTTTTATGATGTTCTACTCCTAAAACTTGTACAATAATTCCAGATTCATAAAACCAGAGGGAAAAAAACGTAAATGTGGAAGGACCTCCTACAGAGGCAGGATTACTGAGGTAGAAACACCAATCTGTAAATCTTGACAGTAGATTCATGGAAGTTACCCTGAGTTTGGAAAGGTAAGATAAAGTTAAGATTTGACACAAATTTATAAGTTTTGACACAAATTTGTAAGTTTGTGTTCCAAGTAGCCAGCCTGTGGGACTCTATTTCTTAAATATATATATCTTTTAATAATTGGCTGGGCGCGGTGACCCACGCCTGTAATCCCAGCACTTTGGGAGGCCGAGGCGGGGAGATCACAAGGTCAGGAGATCGAGACCATCCTGGCTAACATAGTGAAACACTGTCTTTACTAAAAATACAAAAGGAAAAAAAATTAGCTGGGCATGGTGGCACCTGTAGTCCCAGCTATTTGGGAGGCTGAGGCAGGAGAATGGCGTGAACCCAGGAGGTGGAGTTTGCAGTGAGCTGAGATCGCGCCACTGCACTCCAGCCTGGGAGACAGAGCGAAACCCCTTCTCCAAAAAAAAAAAAGAATCAACTGTTTTGGACCCAGCCATCCCATTACTGGGTATATACCCAAAGGATTATAAATCATGCTGCTGTAAAGACATATGCACACATATGTTTATTGTGGCACTATTCATGATAGCAAAGACTTGGAACCAACCCAGATGTCCAACAATGATAGACTGGATTAAGAAAATGTGGCACATATACACCATGGAATACTATGCAGCCATAAAAAATGATGAGTTCATGTCCTTTGTAGGGACACGGATGAAGCTGGAAACCATCATTCTCAGCAAAATATCGCAAGGACAAAAAACCAAACACTGCATGTTCTCACTCATAGGTGGGAATTGAACAATGAGAACACATGGACACAGAAAGGTGAACATCACACACCGGGGCCTGTTGTGGGGTGGGGGGAGGGAGGAGGGACAGCATTAGGAGATATACCTAATGCTAAATGACGAGTTAATGGGTGCAGCACACCAACATGGCACATGTATACATATGTAACAAACCTGCACGTTGTGCACATGTACCCTAAAACTTAAAGTATAAAAAACAACAACAAAAAAGAATCAACTGTTCTGGACAGGCACAGTGGCTCACAGCTGTAATCCTAGCACTTTGGGAGACTGAGGTGGGTGGATCACCTGACGTCAGGAGTTTGAGACCAGTTTGGTCAACATTGTGAAACCCTGCCTCTAATAAAAATACAAAAAGTTAGCCAGGTGTGCGTGGTAGTGGGTGCCTGTAATCCCGGCTACTCAGGAGGCTGAGGCAGGGAAAATTGCTTGAACCCAGTAGGTGGAGGTTGAGTGAGCCAAGATCATGCCATTGCGCTCCAGCCTGTTCAACAAAAAGTGAAACTCTGTCTCAAAAACAAAACAAAACAAACAAACAAAAAGCAAGAATCAACTGTTCTTTAGTAGCTTCATTCAGGTATCATTTACATACAATTAACTGTACATATTTGCATCTAATTGCTCAAACTGTACAATTTGACTTAATATTTGACATACGAACATAACTGTAAAACCATCACCACAATCAATATAGAGAATATATCTATCACTCCCAGAAGTTTCCTTGTTCCCTTTTGTAATCCCTCCCATCCCTCCTCACACTTTAATCCCCATACAACAATCCATTTGTTTTCTTTCACTAGAGACTAGCTTGCATCTTATAGAATTTTATAAAAATGGAATTATACAGCATATACTCTTTTTGGTCTAGCTTCTTTCACTCAGCATAATTATTTTGAGCTTTATCTATGCTGTAGCATGTATCAATAGTTCATTTTTATTATTGAGTAGTAATTCATTGCATGAATGTGCCACAGTTTGTTTACTCATTCCCCTGTTGATCAGCACTTACGTTGTTTCTAGTTTTGGGCTATAATGAATAAAATTACTATGAACATTTGTTACAAGTTTTTAAGTGTGCATATGATTTAATTACTCAGGTAAATATCTAAGAGTGGTATAACTGGGCCATAAGGTAGGTGCATGTTTAACTTTTAAAGAAACTGCCTAAGTATTTTATAAAGTGGTTGTGCCTTTTTACATTTCCAGTGGCAGTGTATGATTATTCCAGTTGCTCCACATCATTGTCTATACTTGCTATCATTGGTCTTTTGAATGTCAGCCATTTTAGTGAATAGGTAGTGGCATCTCATTGTGGTTCTAACTTGCATTTCCATAATAACTAATGATATTGAAAATCTTTATGCATACTTATTTGGCATTGATAAATCTTCCTTGGTGAAGAGTCTATTTAAATCTTTTGTCCATTTTATTTATTAGATTGTTTGTCTTCTTATTATTGAACTGTAACAGTTCTTTATATATTCTGGTTGTAAGCCGTTATCAAATATAGGATTTCTGAATTTTTTTTCCCCAAACCTATGGCTTGTCTTTTCATTCCCCTAATAGCGACTTTCAGGCTAGAAAATTTGAAATTTGATGAAATTCTATTAAAATTTTCTTTTATGGATTATGTTTTTTGTGCCCTACCAAAGCAACCTTTGCTTAACCTAAACTCTCAATTTTTTTTCTGTATCTTCTCTTGAAGTTTTATAGTTAGGTTTTACATTTATGTCTACGATCCATTTTGAATTAATTTTCTATATGGAGCAAGGTATGGATCAAAGTTCTTTTCTTGCATATGGCCATCCAATTGTTCCAGCACCACTTGTTTATTTTAATGCCAATGCCACATTGTCTTGATTACAGTAGTTTAAGATATACCTTGAAACCAGCCAGGGTAAATCCTCTGATTTGTTTCTTTTTCAAAGAGAATTTGGCTATTCCAGATTGTTTGCATTTCCACAGGGATTTTAGAATCAACTTTTCAACTTCTACAAAAAATGCTTGATTGGAATTGTTTTGAGTATACAGGCCAAATTGGAAAAAAATGGCATCTGAACAATGTTGTGTTTTCAGCCCGTGAACATTTTATATCTCTCCATTTATTTAGATCTTAATTTCTCTCAGCCATGTTTTCTAGTTTTGTTGCACAGGTCATTCATATTATTTGTTAGAATTACCCCCGAGTATTGCATATATTTTGTGTAATTGTAACTGGGAATGCATTTTTTTTTTAATTATACTTTAGGTTTTAGGGTACATGTGCACAATGTGCAGGTTTGTTACATATGTATCCATGTGCCATGTTGATTTCCTGCACCCATTAGCTCGTCATTTAGCATTAGGTATATCTCCTAATGCTGTCCCC
>NW_026652282.1:88454368-88468569 GCF_009828535.3 Hylobates moloch | reverse complement strand
CCACAACAGTACCCGGAATGTGATGTTCCCCGTCCTGTGTCCATGAGTTCTCATTGTTCAATTCCCACCTATGAGTGAGAACATGCGGTGTTTGGTTTTTTGTCCTTGAGATAGTTTACTGAGAATGATGTTTTCCAGTTTCATCCATGTCCCTACAAAGGACACGAACTCATCATTTTTTATGGCTGCATAGTATTCCATGGTGTATATGTGCCACATTTTCTTAATCCAGTCTATTGTTGTTGGACATTTGGGTTGGTTCCAAGTCTTTGCTATTGTGAATAGTGCCGCAATAAACATACGTGTGCATGTGTCTTTATAGCAGTATGATTTATACTCCTTTGGGTATATACCCAGTAATGGGATGGCTGGGTCAAATGGCATTTCTAGTTCTAGATCCCTGAGGAATCGCCACACTGACTTCCACAATGGTTGAACTAGTTTACAGTCCCACCAACAGTGTAAAAGTGTTCCTATTTCTCCACATCCTCTCCAGCACCTGTTGTTTCCTGATTTTTTAATGATGGCCATTCTAACTGGTGTGAGATGGTATCTCACTGTGGTTTTGATTTGCATTTCTCTGATGGCCAGTGATGATGAGCATTTCTTTATGTGTTTTCTGGCTGCATAAATGTCTTCTTTTGAGAAGTGTCTGTTCATGTCCTTTGCCCACTTTTTGATGGGGTTGTTTGTTTTTTTCTTGTAAATTTGTTTGAGTTCATTGTAGATTCTGGATATTAGCCCTTTGTCAGATGAGTAGGTTGCAAAAATTTTCTCCCATTCTGTAGGTTGCCTGTTCACTCTGATGGTAGTTTCTTTTGCTGTGCAGAAGCTCTTTAGTTTAATGAGATCCCATTTGTCAATTTTGGCTTTTGTTGCCATTGCTTTTGGTGTTTTAGACATGAAGCCCTTGCCCACGCCTATGGCCTGAATGGTATTGCCTAGGTTTTCTTGTAGGATTTTAATGGTTTTAGGTCTAACATTTAAGTCTTTAATCCATCTTGAATTAATTTTTGTATAAGGTGTAAGGAAGGGATCCAGTTTCAGCTTTCTACATATGGCTAGCCAGTTTTCCCAGCACCATTTATTAAATAGGGAATCCTTTCCCCATTTCTTGTTTTTGTCAGGTTTGTCAAAGATCAAATAGTTGTAGATATGCGGCATCATTTCTGAGGGCACTGTTCTGTTCCATTGATCTATATCTCTGTTGTGGTACCAGTACCATGCTATTTTGGTTACTGTAGCCTTGTAGTATAGTTTGAAGTCAGGTAGCGTGATGCCTCCAGCTTTGTTCTTTTGGCTTAGGATTGACTTGGCGATGCGGGCTCTTTTTTGGTTCCATATGAACTTTAAAGTAGTTTTTTCCAATTCTGTGAAGAAAGTCATTGGTAGCTTGATGGGGATGGCATTGAATCTATAAATTACTTTGGGCAGTATGGCCATTTTCACGATATTGATTCTTCCAACCCATGAGCATGGAATGTTCTTCCATTTGTTTGTATCCTCTTTTATTTCATTGAGCAGTGGTTTGTAATTCTCCTTGAAGAGGTCCTTCACATCCCTTGTAAGTTGGATTCCTAGGTATTTTATTCTCTTTGAAGCAATTGTGAATGGGAGTTCACTCATGATTTGGCTCTCTGTTTGTCTGTGATTGGTGTACAAGAATGCTTGTGATTTTTGTACATTGATTTTGTATCCTGAGACTTTGCTGAAGTTGCTAATCAGCTTAAGGAGATTTTGGGCTGAGACAATGGGATTTTCTAGATATACAATCATGTCATCTGCAAACAGGGGCAGTTTGACATTTCTATTTCCAACTGTTCATTGCTAGTATATAAAAATTTAGATGTTTTTTGTATATTGATCTTTATCCTACAAACTTACCAAATTTATTATTTCCAGTAGCTTTTTGCAGAAACCATAGGATTTTCTACATAGATAACCATGAAGTCTGCCAAGAAAGACGGTTTTAATTCTGCTTTCCAATATGGATACCTTTCAGTTCTTCTTCTTTCCCCTCCTCCTCCTCTTCTTTTGTTTGACTGATTTCACTGGATAGAATCTCCAGTTTAAGGTTGAATATAAATTGTGCAAGTGGACATCCTTGTCTTGTTCTTGATCTTAGGGGAAAGCATTCAGTCTTTCACCGTTAAGTATGTTATTACTTGTAAGTTTTCATAAATGCTCTTTCATCACGTTGCAATCAACTTGTATTTCAGATTCAGGGGGTACATGTGCAGGTTTGTTTATGGGTATATTGCTTGATGTTGAGGTTTGGGGTACAGATGATCCTGTCACCCTGGTAGTGAACATAGTACCAACAAGGTAGTTTCTCAGCTCATGGCCTCTTCCCACCCTCCCCCCTCCAGTAGTCCCCAGTGTCTATTGTTCCCATATTTATGTCTGTGTGTACGCAATGCTTAGCTCTCACTTAGAAGTGAGAACGTGCTGTATTTGCTTTCCTGTTCCTGTGTTAGTTTGCTTAGGATAATGGCCTCCAGCTCCATCCATGTAGTTGCAAAGGACATGATTTCATTCTTTTTATGGGTGCATGGTACTACATGGTATATATGTACCACATTTTCTTTATCCACCATTGATGGGCATCTAGGTTAATTCCATTTCTCTGCAATTGTGAATAGCACTGCGATGAACACACAAGTGCATGTGTTTGTTTCATAGAATTATTTATTTCCCTTTGGGTATATATCCAGTAATAGGATTGCTGGATTGAACTATAGTCCTGTTTTAAGTTCTTTGCGAAACCTCCAAACTGCTTTCCTCTGTGGCTGAACTAATTTATATTCCCACCCACAGTGTATAAACATTCCCTTTTCTCCGCAGCCTTGCCAACATCTGTTGTTTTTTAGACTTTTTAATAATTGCCTTTCTGACTGGTATGAGATGGTATCTCATTGTGGTTCTGATTTGCATCAGTCTGATGATTAGTGATGATGAGCATATTTTCATATGTTTATTGGCCGCTTGTATGTCTTCTTTTGAGAAGTCTCTATTCATGTTCTTTGCCCATTTTTTAATGGGGTTATTTGTTTTTCCCTTGTTGATTTGTTTAAGTTTCATGTAGATTCTGGATATTAGACCTTTGTCAGATGTACCTAGAACTGATAAACAACTTGAGTAAAGTTTCAGGATACAAAGTTAATGCACAAAAATCAGCAGCTTTCTATACACTGATAACATTCAACTTGAGAGCAAAATTAAGAACACAATCCCATTTACATAGCAACACAAAAATGAAATACCTAGTAATATAGCTAACCAAGGGTGAAAGATCTCTACAAGGAAAACTACAAAACATGGCTGAAAGAAACTATAGTTGGTACAAAGAAATGGAGAAGCATCCCATGCTCTTGGATCACAAGAATCAATATCATTAAAATGGCCATCCTGCCCAAAGCAACTTACAGATTCAACACTATTACTATCAAACTTACCAACATTATTTTTCACAGAATTAGAAAAAAACTATCCTAAAATTCATATGGAACCCAAAAAGAGGCTGAACAGCCAAAGCAATCCTAAGCAAAAAGAACAAAGCTGGAGGCATCACATTATCTCATTTAAAACTATATTACAAGGCTATGGTAACTAAAATAGCACGATACTGGTACAAAAATAGATGCATAGACCAATGTAACAGAAGAGAGAACCAGAAATAAAGCCACACATCTATAATCATCTTATGTTCAACGAAGTTAATCAAAATTTCAATGGGGAGAGGACTCCATATTCAATTAATGGTACTGGGATAGCTGGCTATCTATATGCAGAAGAATAAAACTAGGTCCCTACCTTTCACCATATACAAAAATTAACACAAGGTGGATTAAAGATTTAAATGTAAGACCTCAAACTATAAAAATCCTATAAGAAAAATCTAGAAAATACCCTTCTTAAATGTCAGCCTTGGCAAATAATTTATGACTAAGTCCCCAAAAGCAACTGCAACAAAAACAAAATTTGACAAGTGGGACCTAATTAAATAAAGAGTTTCTGCATGGCAAAAGAAACTCTCAACAGAGTGTACAGACAACTTACAGAATGGGAGAAAATATTTTTAATCCACTTTTTATTTTAAAAAGTAACACCGTGAATACTTCTCACAGCACAGTAGATTAGGTATTCTGAAGTACTTTCTTGCTCCACAAACCAAGTTGCTGAATAGATTACAGCAAATGTCTTTTTAAATGCATAGCTGATCTTGCAAGAAAGTAAAGGAATTCCCTTGAGGTTAAAACCAAAGTGGCAAGGGAACACAGAATGCACCTGGGATCATATGCCAATTTTGGAAACTTTATAGCTTTTGGGTTTCAACAGCTGACATCCTCTTTGCTCTATCTCAATCTCCTTCAGAAGCTCTCTTCTTATCTTTGTTTCTTAAATATTGGTCTTCATCAGGGCCCTTTCCTAGGCTCTCTTCTTTTCTTGTTCTCTGGTCGATCTCATCTGTTTACTGTTTTAATATCACCTCTATGCTTATGACATGGAAATCTATATATCCCAGGTTTCTTTCCTGAACTCCTATTTCTCCTGTCCAGCTTTCTAATGGATACCATCTTGTCTCTGACATACTACAATTTCTTCAAGCTCATGTCCAAACTGCACTAATCGCTTTCCTGCCTCAATGTGTTTCTCCTTCTGCATTCACTACCTTAGTTATTGGCATCATCATTTGGAAGTCATCCATATCTCACTGACTCTTACTGGTTCAATCTTCTAAGTGTCTTTTGAGCCCATTTCTTCATTTCCATACTCATTGCTACTACCTTTGTTCAAGTCACTATTTTTCACCTGAATTACTGCAATAGTCTCCTAACGAGTTCTCTACAATCAGTCCAGCTTTCTTCAGTCTATCCTTCCTAGTGCCACTAGAGTCATAAGTTACAAACGAATGCCATTTCCCATTGCACACATAATAATGTTTAATCCTCTCAAGCTGTCATGTAAATGCTGCATCATCTGAGCCCTGACTACCTTTCCAGCTTCATCTCTCTCTCTTTCATGTTTTACCTCCCAGTCATCTTGAATAACATACCATTTCCTGAAACCTCTATGCTCTCTTCTGCTTTTGTGCATTTACTCATGCTGCTGCCCCTTCTTACCTCTCTCTTGTTTCACCTGGCTAAATAAATTATGTTCATGTTTCAGAACTCAAGTCAAGTGTCACCTAAGTTTTCTGTCATTGTTTTTCTAATGAGGTGCTTCCATATCACTACAGTAGTTATCTTACCATGCTGCAATAGATTGCCTATTTGACTTTTCTTATTACCTATAGACTTTCTGAGAGCAGAGTCCGTAGCACAGCAGTAAATAAAATAATAACACTTTACATAAATTATTTAACTAATGAATTAATTGGTTAAGTTAATTAGTTGACCATTTCAAAGACAGAAATATTGCGGTGAGGTAGGAATAAGATAGTGTTCACTCAACAATATTTTGTTGAACATTTACCACTGCTTTGCGAGTTGACAAAGTGGAAGTAAATAAGACACAGGATCTGTTCTCAAGGAACTCAAAGTCCAGTAGGAAATGAAATGAAGGGGGCTAGGGCAGGTACAAGTTGAAAGAAAATCTCAAAGTGCTTGAGTATGAATATTCAAGGAATGTACATATTCAGTGTTCCTTATTTCTGTTTCTGGCTCTTTTACTCAACTTAATCATGTTAACTCTATTTTGACAAACTTAAAATTACACTTTAATCTTTTTTGTGAAGAATCAGTCCACTGAAAACCAAAACCAGTTTTGATGCTGATGTGGTGTCTGAGTTCCTGTGTAATGTAAAATGTAAAAATACTCTATTTGCCTTATTTTTCTACATAAACATAACTAAAATCATAGTAGATATGTGTAAAATACGAATAAACTGCAAGTAGCTTTGAGAATCCCATCATATCTGGTTGTGAGAGAATCTTGGTATGTGCTTCATACTCAAGGAAACACATACTCAAATATTCCTTGAATATGGAAACACATACCAAGATTCTCTCACAACCAGATATGATGGAATACCATATATATGACATACTGAGAAAGTTTTCATATTCAACTACAATTCAGACCTGCTAACTTCAGAAGGCCTAATTCAAAAGGTAGGCTGCATATGAAAAGAGCAAAAACATTTATCTTTGAATAACATCTAACTTATTTTCTGGTGTTGTTCTTGTGGGTTCTGATTTTCTGAGTTCTGGACCATACCAGCTGACCAGCTGGGACCTGCTTGCTCCTCCTTGCATTTCTTAATTCCCCTAGACTTGACTCTTGGCTTGATTGGAACTGAAGTTTGCCATAGTTTCATGCAGATGTAGGCTCCCAGTACCAAGGCCTTCCAAATACTCCTGTCTCACCACATTTGCATGACATTCTCTCTAGGCTAAAGTAGAAAGTAAAATGACATTGCTTGCCACAGTGTGCTTTGTAGTGCCTTTATGGGTTAAAGTATACATCATGGACAGTCCTTTACCTGAACCTACCACCACCATTCTCTGACTAGTTTGCCTGGTTCTCATGCCCACTTCCAGTTTCTAGAGCTGCCCAAATATCCTTCCACCCCAGTAGAGTCAGAATTGAGCTTCTAAAAATAATAACTTCCACTTAAATTATTTACTCCTTGCCCGTTACTATTTCCTGCATCTTCTGAGAGGAAGATGCACTCCATAAGGCTGAGATGACTTGCAGACTCTGCATCTGAGGAAGCAGCCTGTATTACAGTGTAGTTATTAAGAGGATGTGTTCTGAGGCCAGATCTCTTGGGTTTGCATCCTAGGTCTACTTCTTAGCAGACAGTATGAATTAGGGTAAGTTATTTAACCTCTGTGTCTTTGGTTTCTCATATGTTAAATGTGGATAACTGTGCACACCATATATGATAGTTGAAAGATTAAATGATAAAAATCACTTAAGGCTCTTTACACAGTACCCGGAAAATGATAAGTGCTCAATGATTATTAATTATTGGTAGTATTTTTATGTCAGTATACCAAAGAGTCCACTTGAACCTCTCATACACCAGATGAAATGAGTTGACCAAATGCTTCTATTCCAGGTTGTCAATTAGGCTATAAGAAATGAGCTCATGCAAATTAAAATATCTTAGAATTAGAGGAGCTTAACACTAACACTAGTTGTGTTAAGCTGGGTGAGTAGGCATAGGAGTAGTTTCCCCAGAAGTGCCTTTGCTCCAAATATGTGCCTGGTAACTCTACAACCACATAGAAGAAGCAAAACCTCCCAGAAGCCTCTCAGATGGCCTTCCAAGGAGCTATATTATTATGAAGATTTTGCTCTGTGCAGTTTTAGAGCCCCAAGGACTTAGTGTGTCCTGGGACAGACGGTTAGGATGAAAGCCTCCATGAAAATCCTTATATCCACCATGGATTTGAATCCTTACTCCGAGAAGACAGAATCTATATTGGCCTTGTGTGTCTCTGAGGTCCCAGTCAGTTCTGTAGATGTCAGGTTTATGGGACTGCATTTTGTGGCCCAGGGGCCTCCTTGTGGCTATGGGAGAGATTGTTTGGGGGTCTTCATCTCTGGACCCACCACTCTCCCGATATTTGGAGTGCTCCTCTCAGAGATGTTCTAAACCCAGCATTCTCCTTGGTTCTTCAGACTCTTGAACACTGTCAACTATTTAGAGCGGAGGTCTTACTCTGTATGCATTACCCTTGCTACCAACGGACTCATCTAAGTCTTCATATCAAAGACTGCATAAGGAACATGCTACTTACCTGAAAACTCAGGGTCCTATATATGTTATTCATGTTGTTCAAAGACCACAGGGTCAAGTGTTTGTGAAATAAGGTAAATAGGAATACTTTTAGAATAAAAGAGTTAAGATATTTCTGCCATCAAACTCAATGTATCATTATGGCAGCCACAGAAGTTTGCTGTTTGGATCTCCCTTCAAGCAAGAACTTGCCATTCAGCAAAGAGTGAAGTGAGCTGACAGCCTCCAGCTACTAGTGCTTTTAGGGTCACTCTCAGCTTTTAAGCTAAAACCACTCTTCCTGGTTCCTGGGCAGGACTTTTCCTGGGCAGGCCCCAGAAAATGACTAACAAAGGCTTGGCCATTTCTTCCCAATGCAGAATTCATCTAATGGGAAATGTTTGCTCCACAGCTCCTCATTTGATGGGCTGAGACTTTGTCAGATCTGCATTGAGGTCTGAGTCTCTCCTGCCCAATTCTTCTTCACTCCCTCTTTTTTTTTCAACAGTTGCCCTCTCGTACTCCTGCATCTCTCACTCAGTGTCTGCTTCCTGGAGGACCCAAATGACACAATCACCTATTTGTGCTGTAAGCACATTTCAGAGGGAATTGATATACTTGTTCCTTTTATCCCCTCCCCTATTCCTCCTACACAGACACATGAATGTATCACCAACTGAGGCGTTTGTACAAAAAAAAAAAACAAAAAATATGTTTTTCCATACTAATCACTATCTTTAGTGAATTTGCTGTTTCAAATGAGTAGGTCTTCCCGTTCATCCCAGAATTATTCAAACATTTTTGATGGGGCAGATGTTTCACAAAATAAAAACCTTTAGGGTGCTTTAATCAACTGTGGGTGAACGAAGGACATAGATGGAAGATAGCATTTTTCCTGAGACATGAGCTCTGCATACAGTACCTTGCTGTTCATGCTGTGTAATTCTCCAGGCTTTTCTAACAAAATCATGAAGGATTTCACAAAGTAGCTCATCATTATCTGTCAGGGCAATATCCTGGTCTTTTTCATGATATTAGGTAATCATGACTAGCAACTGCAAACTCTATTAGAATATCTCTAGAATGGCCAGTTAGATGTTAGATGTGAAACCAGAAAAGTTAAAATGTAAAAACTTGAAATTGACTCAGTAAAGTGGAATCTCCAAGTCATATCATCTTGTCTAATATATTACAGATGAGTTCCCAAACAGTGTCCTCAATTACAAATGGGACCCTCCAACACATATGAAGAGTACAAAAATTCTTTGCCCTCCCCAACTTTTTTCCATATTATTCAAGGTGAATAAAACAGCCCTCACTGTCTTTTTTCTTTTTTTTTTTTTTGAGACAGGGTCTTGCTCTGTCACCCAGGCTGGAGTGTAGTAGGACAATCATGGCTCACTGCAGCTTCGACTTCGTGAGCTCAAGTGATCCTCCTATCTCAGCTTCTGGAGCAGCTAGGACCACAGGTATGCACCACCACACCTGGCTAATTTTTTAATTTTTATTTTTTGTAGAGACAAGGTCTCACTATGTTGCTCAGGCTGGTCTTGAACTTCTGGGCTCAAGCGATCCTCCTGCTTTGGCCTCCCAAGATGCTGGGATTACAGGTGTGAGTCACTGTGCCCGGCCCTCTCACAGACTTTTTCTAAAAACCCTCCCAATTCACAGAAAGAGGGTGGAGGGACTTCTAATTCTCGAAGACTTTGGATGTTCCTGCCATCTATAGCCAGTGTAAGGTGGCCTCACCTCATTCCAGGAATTCTTGTGACAAGTAAAGGTGTTGGAACATACACCTATGCAGTTTCCTCTTCTATGCTTCATTGAATTTTACCTGAGACCCTCTCCAACTCCAGATAAAATGCTAGACACCACCCATGGATTTAAATAAGTTGTCAGAATGTAACCAGAGAACGAAGGCGACAAAATTTTGCCTTTTGAGTTTTTCAAAATCCGTAAACTCAGGGAAACCCTTAAGGGTTCCCATTAAACTCTGCCCACACATCAGTAAATAGTCTCTTTATGAAACCTTCCTCAAACTATCCCATTTGAGAGAGCTATGCTTTCTCCTGGGACTCTGTCTAATAAATGTAATCATATAAAATTAGAAGATGGAGGCTAGAGATCAAAATTTGGAAGTTATTCAAAAATAGCAAGTATTTGAGTAGGTGTAGCCAAGGTGTAGGGTAAGACAGAGAAGATTTGGAAACATTTGTAACCTAGTTTTCTTTTCTTATCCTGCCCCAGATTCCACAGACTGGGGAGGGAAGAGGGGAGAAGGGAATGGAGTCAAAAGTGTAAAACCATCAAGTTTCACTGGGGAAAAACCCAATCAGTGATCCACATATGAGAGCCATGTTTCAAGGATCCCATTGCTCACTAATGGAGTGTTCAGCAGGAACACCTGGGCAAGGTGGGATGATAAAGAACTGTCGAGATCACCCATTGAATCAAGACTGGTGAAACACCCATTGCTACAAGGTTTGCACTTGCTCTCAAGTGGTCATTACTGTAGAGATAAATACCATGAGGTAATCCATCGGAATTGTGTGTCAGAGTTAGAAACTCTCAAATAGTTCCGCTTTTTCCATTATTATCAATGAATCCTGATGAAGTCACTGAAGACAGAATATTATGGCCGTTAAAGCTGAGTTTTAAAAATGGCTACACCTACTCAAATACTTGCTATTTGTGAATAACTTCCAAATTTCCATATCTAGCCTCGACCTTCTAATTTTATATGATTACCTTTATAGTAAGGGTCCCAGCAGAAAACATATAGCTCTCTCAAACTGGAGAATTTGAGGTAGGTTTAATAAACAGACTATTTACTGATGTGTGGGCAGGGTTTAAGGGAACCAACAAGGTTCCCTGGGGCTATTAATTGCCATAACCCTTACTTTCCCTAGGTCTGAAGGAATACGAGGAGAGCAGTTACCAGAACCTGAAGGGAGATGGCGGACATAAAGAGAAAGCTTCCTGACAGAAGTCGTGATGTTAAATAGGGGAGCACCACAAACCCATGGTGGGCTAGCAGGGCAGTAGCCAAGGAAATAAATACCCTGTTCTCTTTCTCTTCTAACCTCTCCCATTGATTTCCTGGAGATGCCTCCTGGTAGCTGAAGCCAACTTGAAACCACTGGGCAAGGGGACCCATTGAAGCAGTCCATGCATATCAGAGCAGGGTGGAGGAGTGGAAAGCCGGGCTATGAGCAGGAGGCAATGAGAAACATTCAGCACAGACAATTTGATAAGAGTTGGAAGAACTTCCTGGAAAGCCTTGCTTCCTTGGAGAATTCGATAAAAGCTATGAGCCTTCACACAACCAGCAATAAAAAGAACAAATAAATATACATATTTGATTTTTACATGACTTTTCAAAAGGTGGTTTCAGCCTCTGTGGTTTCTCAATAGTGTACCTAGGAGTTCCATACATAGCAAGTTAAGAACCTCCTGCTCTAGAGAGCAGTATGTAGGAGTACATACCATCCTGTAATACTTTTTTTTTTCCTTAGCTTTTCCCCCTATTGTATTTTCAGCAACTTAGATATCATGGAGTGAAGCTGAAAAACTTTTGGCCAACTATAAGTGAGCCAACCAGACCTGTTCTTTCCTCAGATGTACTGAATCTGAGCTATAATATGGAGCTTGAATAGCAAAGCTTTGAAGGAGCAGCAGACAGAAAATGTGGGGGCGGCCATGAGATAATGGGTTGCCTAGCAACAATGGCTGGAAGGCTGTCTTTTCTGGAGACTCTCAGCAGAGAGAATTCGTTTTTAAAATGTGTGTATGTGAGAGAGGGAGAGAGAGAGAAAGAGAGAGAGAGAGAGTCAGGGGCAGAGAAGGAGAGAGACAGAGAGGGGGAGGAGCAAGAGAGACAGAGTGAAAAGCAGAGATAGTCAGACAAACACAGGCAAAAAGGAGACTTTAGTAAACAAAGACATAACAGAAGTAAGAAAGAATGGGAACAAGTTTAGGGGAAAGGAGAAATGGAGATAAGTTCAAGGGGTGGGCTGTGAGATGAACTCAGTTGAAGAAAAGGGAAAAAGGAGAGGAACAAAGGTTGAAAACAGAAACATCCAAAAGAATTAGTGAGGGAATGATGGAATGAGTGGGAGCAACTTCTTCCCAGGCCTCACTGAAGGCTGCAGTGTTAACTTTACCTCACAATGAAAGTTACCCCGTCTTTTTTCTAATTAAATGTTTTCCTTGTAAGTCAAAAACCTTTAGCTGTAGCAGCAGAAAGAACTGGGAATTATTTATTAAGCACTACTGGGGCTATAGCATTTCTCAGGCTAGTAAAGATTCCTTTACAATAACCATAACGAGGACTTGTCTCCTTAGTACAGCTTTTAAAATTTTACCAATTACTGTCACAGCTGTCATCTCAAGGGACCCTTACTGCAGCTGTCAGGCAATGAAGGGATTGTCATTACTTCAATTACACATATGAAGAAACTAAGGCCCTGAGAGGAAGGGTGGTTGCCTAGGGTGCCACGTTTAGTAAGCTTAGATCAAGGACTCAGTACTTGTGGCCCTGACTTCAAGTTCCAGGTCCAGGGCTGGCATGCATCTCTGCTTGGACTTTCCAATTGCACACTAAGTGTGGTAGACCTGACACTGAAGCACTTGCTCTCTACCTCCTGCTGAAATTTGAACTGAAGAGCTATTGCAAAGTCTCAAGCCAGTAGGGGTCTTATGCTTTCTTCTTTCCCTATAATGTGCAAATGTGTACATTTGTGCCTCCAAGAACAGTGCTTAATTGGCCCAAGTATGCAGCCAGTATCCAATAGCTCCTTGAGATATTCCTTGGCACCGAACCTCTCAGAAAAACCTTGTAGCTCTTGTTGTCACACCAATCATCAATTATTGCAAAAGACCTCTTGGGCACAGGGAGGGGTATTTGAGAGATGGAGAGAAATTTGTTACTAGAACTAAGGGGCTGAAGGGTCACACAGAGCACAAGAGCTAGCAACTGAATGTCATGGAGCAGTTGAGTGGCTCCTGTGGCCTTTCATGCCTCTCCAATGCTTGAGAACTAGGATGGAGCAAAAATGAGCCCAAGTCCTCTCTTTGGCAGCAAGCTTATCTCCTGCCATAGTCCTTCCCTCGTCTGTTCAATCGTGTACCTACTTGACAGATTAAATATCCAAAAATGGCATTCACCTGCTTAGCAACTTTTAATATTTTCTCCATTCAACATGGCATTAGTTTTGTCACCTAGCATTCAACAATTGCTTTGTTTTACTCCAAGCTTTATTTTAGTTTCATATATTCCTACTCCTACAGTCCAAATGTCTGAAAAACTGGGCTAGTTATTGATTCTCAAACATACACCATATCTCACATCCGTGCCCTTGCTCAACATATCTCCTCTTCCTGCAACCCTATCTGTCTTCCAATGAGAAAGTAGTTCCTACCAATTGTCTCCACTTAGCACTTAGGTTTGTAATGCATCCAACTGGCTAAGCCAAGTTATGTTTCCAAGAATTTCCTTTTCTACAGGTTATGGTGGGTCACAAGAGAGATTCTTGTGAGAGTTTTACAAGACAGAAGGGAAGCAGCTGTCATTTTATAGCTCATAAACATTGCCACATATCTCCTGGCTCATCTTGGTGGTGTAATGCAGCAGCCAGGCCTGCAAGTGCTACACCTTTCTCTTAATTCTATTTTAGCTTCTCTAACTTCTGGACCAGGTTGCTTATTTAGTTCAATAACAAAGGGCCCCAAATTCTCCAGGACACTCACACAATCAAGATCAGAGCCATCAAGAACAGACATGAGTTTCAGTTTATCCTGTGAGTTCTAGCATACGCCAGTGGCTCACATCTTGTTCTTGCTCTCCCCCATCTTACATTTGTCTCTCCTTCCCTGATGCCTGACCTGTGGACTTTAAGATCCAAAATCAGATGCAAAGACAATAGCCCTACAGATTCTGTTTAACCAGCCCCACAGTTGTCAAATTCCTATAACACCATGATCAAGTGGGCTTCATCCCTGGGATGCAAGGCTGGTTCAACATACGCAGATCAATAAATGTAATCCAGCATATAAACAGAACCAAAGACAAAAACCACATGATTATCTCAATAGATGCAGAAAAGGCCTTTGACAAAATTCAACAACGCTTCATGCTAAAAACTCTCAATAAACTAGGTATTGATGGGACGTATCTCAAAATAATAAGAGCTATCTATGACAAACCCACAGCCAATATCATACTGAATGGGCAAAAACTGGAAGCATTCCCTTTGAAAACTGGCACAAGACAGGGATGCCCTCTCTCACCACTCCTATTCAACATAGTGTTGGAAGTTCTGGCCAGGGCAATCAGGCAGGAGAAGGAAATAAAGGGTATTCAATTAGGAAAAGAGGAAGTCAAATTGTCCCTGTTTGCAGATGACATGATTGTATATCTACAAAACCCCATTGTCTCAGCCCAAAATCTCCTTAAGCTGATTAGCAACTTCAG
>NW_026652282.1:88431214-88453968 GCF_009828535.3 Hylobates moloch | reverse complement strand
TTGCTATTGTGAATAGTGCCTCAATAAACATATGTGTGCATGTGTTTATTGAGGCACTATTCACAATAGCAAAGACTTGGAACCAACCCAAATGTCCAACAACGATAGACCGGATTAAGAAAATGTGGCACATATACACCATGGAATACTATGCAGCCATAAAAAATGATGAGTTCATGTCCTTTGTAGGGACATGGATGAAACTGGAAAACATCATTCTCAGTAAACTATCGCAAGGACAAAAAACCAAACACCGCATGTTCTCACTCATAGGTGGGAGTTGAACAATGAGAACTCATGGACACAGGAAGGGGAACATCACACTCTGGGTACTGTTGTGGGGTTGGGGGAGGCGGGAGAGACAGCATTAGGAGATATACCTAATGCTAAATGACGAGTTAATGGGTGCAGCACACCAACGTGGCACATGGATACATATGTAACAAACCTGCACATTGTGCACATGTACCCTAAAACCTAAAGTACAATAATAAAAAAAACAAATTCATATATTTAAAAAAAGATATCTTTGTGGTTTTGCTTCTCTGATTCAACTTGAATGTGAGCTTCTTGAAGGCAGTTACAATGTCTTTGATAAATTCTGACAAACTTTACAGCTTACGAAATGCTTTCACATTCATCATTTCATCGAATTCTCACAACCAGTGCCACTGCAAAAAGTTATGTATTGACTAGAATTAGTTTCATCATCCTGGCATTCAGGTTGTAATAGGACTGCCACTCCTCCCCTCCCCAGAGGTGAACAATATGGCACCCTTGGTCATCACAGCCCTTTGCAGTGGATTGCACTAAGATTCTTATCCTTGTTTTTCTAATGAGAAAATGTGAATTGGGGAGAAGTTACTCCATCTGAATGATGAAGTATCATTCCTGGTGTCATGCACTAATATGAGATAGAATCACTGACTGCACATCTATTTATTTCTTTGTTGTTTATTTACTAAGAGACCCAGTCTTTTATTCTAGATCTATGAGGTTAAAGCATAGATAATGCCCCTCGTTCTCCTTCCTTTCCCATCTATCATTTACTTTTGTCTTCAAAGTCAGTTATGAATGGGGTGAAAATAATGTCTACTTTACCAAGGGGAATACCCATCCCACAAGGAATTGGCTTTTTCCCTTTTCATGGCAAGAGCATAATGGAAATGAAATGGTGAAAGCCACCCTAATTGAGGAAGTGTCGATGCAATGACATATGATCCACACAAGGGTTTATCAGAGCCCTTTTCTGAAAGAGATATAAAGTCCTAGAGAGTTATTGTTATTGTTCTACTGGAGGTGTTAAAGTTGTTCCATGTAAGTCTTATCTCTCTATATAAAATCCCATCTAGTATAGGAGAGAAAAGGCCTAAGAAAAGCAGAACTGAAAAATGGAGGGGGAGAGGAAAAGTGAACTAATATCATTTGAACTACTGGATATACCCTTGAAATTCCCAGTTAGGTAAGCTAATAATTTCCTTTTGGCTTGGGTCAGTTTCAGAGGCTTTTCTGTTACTTGTAACTAAAAATCCCTGATCATTAGATAGATTGGTATAAAAACTGAAAATTTTGAGGTAAAAACCTAAAGACTTGGCTAAGTGCAGTATTTATAGTATGCAGACTAAGTTCTAGCTCCAGCATTATGAGTTTTGCAAGTCATTCCTCTTCTCTGGGTCTAAGTTATCCCATCAGTATAAACAGAGAATTTTACCAAATGATTTCTAAGGGCACTTCTAGCTCTAACATTCTGAATAACAATATCCATGGCTCATTCTTAGCCTCTGGAACAACAAAGAGCTGAGAGTAGGACATAAGATTCTAGCCTTAGCTCTGCCTCTGGTTAGCTGGAGGACCTTGGTCAAGCACCTTCTCCTCTCTGGGATCCACTTCGCCTCCCCGCATTCTTATGCAGAAGTTAGACTTGCTATTCTCAGGGGTTTGCTATGGCTCTTGTGTATCAGGCTTCTTTGAGTCTCTGAGAGCTTGTTCCTAATCATATCAGAATATTTCCTGTATTTCTGTTTCTCTGGATGTTTGTGGTGTTTTCTATTTTCACATATGTAAAAGTTCTCATTGAGTCCTACAAAGTTGAACACCTTGTGCTTATTTTAGGGAAAGGCCTGTCTTGTTCCCCTTTGCCATGTCCAGGAAAATATTTTAATATTTTATTTAGTTTATAGCTCAGTCTTTTGAAAGAGTATGATCACAACTTTTCCTTTTATTTCCCTATCTGGAGGGTAACCACTGGGGAAAAAGGAGTGGGGCGAAGGGGTTTGAAGTTGGAACCAGCTTTCTGTACAGTTAGAAATACTCTAATGAAACTAGTGTTAGAGTTGAAGAATGACTCTTATTCTAAGCCCCCTATTTTCAGATGCTTATGACTTTAAGTGATACATATGAGTACATGTTTTAGACGTCTAATGGAGCAGAATTCTGAGACAATGAAGTTTTATTAAATATGCCATTATCAAGTTCCTTCAATCACATTATGTAGTGGGATTGGTTTTAAAGCATGAAACTTGTATTCCTCACAAGTCTAAGAAATGGATCATGTATGTTTACTTAGAATATAAGGAATCATTAATTTCATCACCAAATCTATGAAGAAAATGAGCTTAAAACTCTTGTGTCCACTCAAGAAGCACCTAAAAGTTGTTTCTCCTCTCCTTCATGCAATTATTTACTCTGGTGCCCTCCTTTCCATTCTAGTTGCCTTTAGTTGCCGTTCCGTTTAGACCTCATTACTTCTTTACAAATCACAGACTACTTCGTGTATACAGAAAAGAACATAGCATATATGTAAGGTATATAACGGAATAAAGTGAAAATCCTGTACCCATCACCAACCTTAAGAATTGGAACATGGTCAATGACTTTGAAAAACACATGTGTCCTCTCTGATTCATCCCCTCATTCTTTCCCAGAGGTAGCCACTATCCTGAATTTTGCTAATAATTCACTTATTTTCTTTATATGTTCACTGCACAAGTAACAGTGATTTTGTCTACTTTTTGGACTTTATATAAGTGTAATTATACTATATGCATTTTTTTTTTGCTAATTCTTCCCTCCCACCAACTTTGTGATTTGTGAGATTTATCCATGTTGATGTTTGTAGCTGTAGTAATCAGTTTTCACTTCTGTATGGTTATCTATCCCATGAAAATTGTATGCCTTTACAAATTACGATGCTCCAAATCTTTTTATGCATATACCCTGATGCCCATGTACAAGATTTTTTCTAGAGCAATGGTTCTTAACTGGGGGCAATTTTACCCCTAGGGACATTTACTTCTGTCTGGGAACATTTTTGGTTACAACTGGGGGTGTGCTATTGTCATCTAGTGGATAGAGGCCAGGGATGCTGCTAAACACCCTAAAATACACAAGATAGCTCTCCACAATCAAGAATTACCTGACCCAAAATGTTGATAGTGCTAAGTTTGAGAAACGCTGACCTATAGTATATGCCTAGACATAGAGTATTTGAAATATCTGGGTAATAGGATCTTCCCAAATTCAACTTTCTCTAGGTAACACCAATTATCTTCCAAAGTGATTATACCAGTTTATACTCCCAACAACAGAATATGAGAGTTCTACATGCCCCACTTTCTCACCAATTCTTGGTATCATTACCTTCATTACTACTTGCCTGAACTTTTGCCATACTCATCCAACTTTCTCCTACATTCACCTCTTTCCCCACAGATTCATTCTTCATATTATAGCCAAATTAATCTTCTAAAACCTAACTCTGATCATTCAAAATCTTATAAGAATGTTTCTGGCTCTACTGCCTGCAGATAAGCCTTGTATTTAACAGGTACACAAAAACACTCCATTAGCTCTGTACACCTAATCATACTAGCCTATTAGGTGGTCCTCGAATAAGCTCTGACCCTTCTCTGTCCTCTATGCTATCTTTGTCTTTGAAGACTTACCGTTTTTTTATTTATTTATTTTTTATTATTATACTTTAGGTTTTAGGGTACATGTGCACAATGTGCAGGTTTGTTACATATGTATCCATGTGCCATGTTGTTTTGCTGCACCCATTAACTCGTCATTTAGCATTAGGTATATCTCCTAATGCTGTCAGACTTACCCTTTCTTACAGTCATTTGCTCTTTCATTATGTGCCCATGCGTTCATTTAGTCAATAATTATTTACTTTGCTGTGCTCCTACTATGTGCCAGGCACCATTGTTAATGCTGGAGATGTAACAGTAAACAGTACATTTAAGACTCTGACTGCTCCTCTCTAAGCTTTCCCTACCACAAAACCATCTGAGCTCAGAAGCACTTCCCATTTTTGATTCCAGGAATTCCTAGCTCTTGGAACCTAATGGTTTTCAGATTTCAATCCTGGTCCCTATCCATCAGGTCTGCTCCTTCCATCCAGGCTTGAGATATGGGCATCCGAAGGGGCTGGAGGAGGAAGGGGCCCTAGGGAAATGGAGGGATTGGCTTTTTTCTGACTGTCCTGCCAGAGTTGGCCTTAGCTAACTAGTTTCTGGGTAGGTTCTCCCTTTGGGTCTTCACTGGATTCTCTAGTCTTCTCCTGTTGCTGTCCTGCCCTGCTGTCCTCAGTGTTTATCAGGATGAACTGCAGGAGGCTTTGGTGAGGGAGCAGAACAGAAGGTATTTACACCACATTCTATGGCCTTGGTCTTAGACCCAGCAGAGCTGCCTAAAGATCTGTGAGGTTTCAAGTAGGGAGTCTCCAGCCTGAACCGGGTTTGAACTGAGAGCAAAAGGCAGGACGAGGCTTCTTAAAGTGTCTTCTTTGAGATATTATTTGCACTCCATACAAAAGGAACTACTGCCTCTAACTCAATGATTTGGGGGAAAGACTGAAAAATACATTTGGAAAAAAGACCCTAAGGAAAGGTTGCCACCTTTTGCCATAGTCTTTCTTTGCTCTGTATTCTGGGTCTATGTAAATAAAAGTAATGACCAGGGGTGACTGCATTCTTTAAAACACTTTTCCCTGACATTTAAACTTATAAATTGCCTCGCGAGTCTCCTTGCAGATGCACTAGGACTAACAACTTTGTCTTTCAGTAGGGCTGGGCTTTGGGATACTTCCTTCTATAGCTGAGCAAAGTCAATGATATTGATGCTACTTTGTCTATGTATTATTCAGTGTTACACTCTAAATCTCAGGGGAGTTGACTTGCTTAGATCCCAAACAGAACAAGTTCCCCTAAAACTTGTCATCATGTATCCTAACTTGTCATACTTCCAAGAGTAATTTTCATGTTAAATTCAAATTTGCTCTATGTGCCCTGAAGACTCATTGATGACTTAAGGATTCATTCTGAGGTAGTCTCTTGCCCAGCTATATCTAGCTGATAGATCTGTTGGCAGCATTTGCAGCAATCTAGTTAACTCACAAGTAATTTGAAGTATAAAATAAGAGTATTTTACACTGCATTTAGGTTTGTCTTGCTAAATAAATTATCTATATGTTGGAAAACAATTTATTATTCTTCATGAGGTATCATTAGAACCATGAAGTTCAAGAGAGGTGAGAAATTTGTTCATTTCTTCACTCAACCAATAAAAGTTTCCTAAAAGGGCACCTACCCTGTACCTGGTTTCAATCTTGCAGCCAGCTATGCAAAGAAAATGACGTGGTCTCTGACCTCAAAGATGCTTAAGGTCTACTGGCTATCAAAAAGTCTAGTGACTAATTCAAAGTCTATTGGCTAGCAAAGCAATGACCACAGTTCAGGTGGATAAGTGCCATAATATTGCAAAGTAAGCACACAGGAGTTTTAGGTAAGCTCGATTTTGAAAGACAAGCAGACACTTAGAGAGAGAAATAATGACATGGAAGAGGGACCGCTAGGCAGAAGGAAGAGTACGTTCAAAGAAAGTCGTAAAAGCATGAAAGAGTATTTCTGGAGTACTGCCAATGTTTTGGTGTGACTGCAGCAAAGGATTTTATGAAGCAGAGTAGTGGGAGTTAAGGGTAAAGAGGCAGGCAGGGGCCTCAGCTGCAGGAGATCAACTGGAAACTGAGTAGTTTGGCCTTCACCCTTAAGGTTACAAGAAGCCATTAAATGGCTCCAATTTTGGAATTGAGTTGTGTTTTAGCAATGTCACTCTGGAAGCAATGTGGAGAAAGAATCAGAGAGGGGAAAGAATGAAATACAGATTATAGCTGTAATTTAAGTGAGATGCTGAAGGCCTAAACTAAGGTAGTGATAGATTGAGAAGTATATAGAATTGAGAATTAGCAATTGGACATGAGCCATCACTGGATATGGGAACACAGGAGGTGTTAAAACTATAGAGGAATAAGTGGTAGCAGATGTCTTGACAGTTTAGTAAGCCTGAATGTGAAAAGGAAAAGAAGGTAAAGATGAAAATGCCCTCAAACCAAGCAATGGTGAGAGAAGGGAGACGGAGAAGAGAGAGCAAATGGGGAGAAAACAGAGAGGTCAAGGAAAAGGAGGTCTCAATGAGATTTTTAAAAATCACATATGTAGGGCGAATAAAGAATGAGAGAGGAGCATGGCTAGGAGACTGGTCCACAACAGGGATATTTTAATTTAGAGTAGTTTAGGGTGAAGAATAAATTGAGAGTATGTCTGTGGGAAGGTGTGGCTAATATTGTTTCACTGGAAATGAGAAGATCAAATTGTTGAGCAGTTGACGGGGATGTTGAAATCATCTGGAGGATGGTAAGATGTGTAAGAGAGGAAGACCAGTGGATGGCTATGATCAGTGGAAAATAACATAATGGAGTATGGTATAAGCCTCATAATGACAGGAGCTATTTAAAAGAATAATGAGGAAAGGTCTGGAAGCAAAATGGGAGTGACAAAAACCCCTATCTCTTTTGGCCTTAAGGTACATGTTGTATGAGAGAACAAAGTCTCCACTGAAGAGGACTTCAGTGTAAATTATATTCTCAGTGAATAGCCAGGTTGCAGTTAAGACCTGAAGATGAAGGGAATAATCAGAGAAAAAGTTAGAATGGAGGTGTTTCTCTGTTCCCTATCCTGTTCTGTTGATGTATTTATTTTAATTCGTCTTAATTACTATCGTCTTATAATGAGAAAATTTTTGGTAGAGTAAATCTTTCCACCATCTTCTTCTTTAGGAGTATCTTGACTATTTATGATCCTTTGATTTTCCAGATAAATTTTAGAGTTAGATTGACAAATTCCACAAAGTAAGACCTGTTAGAATTTGATTGCGGTTGCATAGAATTACCAATAAATTGCAGGAGTGTTAACATATTTACGATACTGAGTCTTTCAATCTATGAATCTGGCATATCCTGATTTATTTCAGTCATGTTTTATAAAGTTATATAATTTTCTTTGTGGAGGTCTTGTACATTTTATATTAGATTTATTTCCATGTACTTTATATTTTTAATGCCACTGTAAATTTAGTTGTAATAGTATTTTCTAATTATTTTCTTGAGTCAATATTGTTGTTCTTTTTCTAACTACTTGGGAAGAATAATTAACTTTCAGGTTTTCATCTCTTTCTTCTGATTTCTACTTTAATTGAATCTCACAAATTTTGTTATTTTGTATTTTCATTATTTTGCAGTTCACACTGTTTTCAAATCCCCATTATGATCCCTCTTTATCCAGGAAGTCTTTTAAATTGACTCTTTATTTCCAAAATAAGATTTTTTCTAGTTAATATTTTGTTGTCAATTCTTAGCTTAATTTGCTTATGGTCAGAGAATATGATCAGGGTGGTTTCAATCTTTTGCAATTTTTGACTGAACATGATATAGTCAATTTTTATAAATGTTATATACGTGTCTGGAAAAAATTGTACTTTCCATTTGCTTGGTATATGCTGATGTAGATAGATATAGATATATAAGTACATAAAGGTATAGCTGCACATGGATCCATATGTCCATTAGGTCAAGTTCATTAATTATTTTTTCAATGCTGCTATATACTTACTGATTTTTTCCCCTGCTTGTTCTATCAATTTCTGAGAGAGGTATGTTATTCAACTATGATTGTTTATTTCTCTTCATGGTTATGCCAACTTTCAGTCCTGTATTTTTAAACTATGTTATTAGGTAACAACAAATGTTAATACTGTAGGAAGTAATAGACACATTAACATTTGTAGCTGATTATTTTAACCCACCACTGTCAGAACCTGAAAGTTCAAGCAAACAAAAATAAGAAGCAATATAAAAGGCTTAAACACAATAATAAAATTGGGCCATTAGATAATATAAAACTCTACACCGAAAAAACAGAATACAAATTCTTTTGAGCACCATTTACAGAACTATGCTTTGAATTAGGAAAAAAGAGGCCACAATAATCTCTGAATGATTGATATTGTAAAATCTAGGCTCTCTCATCATAATGCTTATCCACAGTTAACACAAAGATGGCTCTGAAACCTAAATGTTTGGGAACAAAATAGCATATTACTGACTAACCTCTGAGTTGAAGGAAACTAAGAAATATTTGGAATTGAATAAAAACATTATATGCCAGTATTCTTTAAAGTTTAAAATATATTTACCCTGATACCTAGCAATACCACTGCTAAGCACTTAGCCTGGAGAACCCAATGCACACATACACCAGAAGACCCGGCCAAGAGGTGAATTGCTTGTAGTAGTCTCAAACTGGACGACACCAAAATTTCAACACTAGTTGAATATTTATATAAATAGTGATATATCCATAAATGGAATATCATATGGAAAATAAAATGAACAAACTTGGCTAGATACAGGTTGGATGCATCTTATTAACATAACATCAAAGAAAAACAAACCCCAGACACACAAGAATATATACTATATAAGGCCATTTTTATAAAGTTGAATGTGTAAGGAAAGAGCATGGGGGACTTTTGGGGAGACTGGTCATGCTTTATTTGACTCAAGTAGTGGTTACTGGAATGCTCACATTATAATTGATTCCTTATAATATATTATTTTTATGCACTTTTCTGTAGATTCGTTATATTTCACAACCAGCTTAAATATCACTCAATAATGTCATACTCCCACAATGGAACCGCATCATCATGTTGGTGTTGGAGACTAACACTTCCCTTCATAAATTAGAGCATGTATGTGTGTTTTGGTGGGGATAGGAATATCGGACTACAGAAAAGGATGTTGCATACCATGTTTAAATCTGTCTGAAGAGAAGATAGTCTAATAGGATTCCCCTGGTTTGCAATGGACTTTAACTTTTATTTTTTATTTTTATTTTCTAAGGCCCATCAAGTGAAGCAGTGGGAGTGGAGAAGGAATAAGGAAATCTGTAACTGGTTCTGACCAATTAGTTGTAAACACCACTGCACTCGAATCAGCTTCATTCTGCATTTTAAAGAATGAGAAGGCATGCTTTCATTTGTGACAGCAGACCCATTCCAGAATTTTTTCACTTGACAAATTATCTATGGTCAATACTAGTGTCTCTCAAATCTTTGCATCCTAAAAATTATTTCAAAGGAAGATTTTAAATTGCAGAATCTTTGGAGTTATCCCAAGGAGAGGATGTGGCAGGTGGAAGAAATCTTATTTTTGAAAAAGTACACCTGGAGATTTTGAGGAAGGTGATCCAGGGACATGGGAAATCAACACTGCAGTGCCTAATACTTCCTTTGGCTTTGGTTTTGTGAACAAAAATGTCTGATCAATTCAAACCCAAACTAGATTTGAATTATCTCCTAGTTCCAAAGCACTTCAAGGTCTCCTGTTCACTGATGCCATGGTTTCTAATTCTCTGTTCTTCTCTCTTCCATCTCTAGAGCATCAATCCCAACCGATTCCTACAGGATGGTCGTTTCTTAGTCAGCTCCCTGCCCTTTATTGCTGAGTATTTCATCTTTCCTCCCTCTTTGCAGGTAGTGGTTGAATCTTTCTCTTTTACTCCCACCCCGGAATGCATAGTGTTAGGCTGAATACCCAGGAGAGCCTTGCAAAGTGCAGTTTTGTCCCCTCAAGTGATCTGAACGTCAACATCCTGTTTCATTACTCCCCAGATGACCAGACTGCACCAAGCACATGATTTTGTGGAAGAAAAATCTCAACTAGGCTGCAGTACAGATCATAAACTAGCTTTCTAGTTGAATGCCAATGAAATAATAACACCCACTGCAGACAAGTCTGGATGTTCTTCACATTGCTTGCATATATCATCTCTTATCTCATAATTGCAAGACCGTTCTTTAAAAGTACCACCTTTCTTGGGAAATTGGAATTTTCAGTCTTTGGTGCTTTGCTTTCCCAAATACCCGGAACACCCCAGCAGCACTCAAAAATCACTAGGATCTTCCATTTCTTCCTCCTCCTGAAGTCCTAAGTATTTTCTCAATTTCTATGTGTTGCTGCTTTTTTCCCATAAATCCACTAAAAATTACAGCAAGGTCCATACCCTTTTATAACTAATATTCTACCAGAGAGAGGCAGATGATATACCAAATAAAGGAAATAAACATGATGGTCTCAGAATGATGGATGCTCTGCAGAAAATAAACAGGGTACTGTCATAGAGAGTGATGTTGGGCTACTTTAGATTAGAAGGAGATGACTAGAATTAAGTGAAAATTTGAACCATGCAACATCTAGAGGAAGAGTATTCCAGGTGGAGGGAACAGTATAAACACCTGAGGCAGGGGTGTCCTTGGTGTGTTTGAGAAACAGCAAGAAGGCAGGTAGAGCTTCAGTGAAGTGAGCCAGGGTAGAGTGGAAGGAAATTATCAGTTTGGCTTTTATTAGTAGTAGCAGGGAGAATCCATTGGAATGTTTCAAACAAAGAGGTTATAGTATCTGGTATTCATTTTTAAAGATTTCCTTTACCTTCAGTGTCAACAGTAGCATGCAGAGTACTGATACAGATAGCAGAAACCACTTTAATACATTTAAGCAGGAAGGGGGAATTAGGTACTTACAAAGATGTTTTAAAAAGCCAGAATAAAAGACTAGGTTGAATTTCCAGAACTATTCTCTGAACAACATCAGAAGACTGGTATAATCAGGAGGGTGGAGAGTGAAAAAGCCATTACTCCGAACAGCAGGCTCTAGGACCACATTGCTTCTGCTGAAATCATTACAAAGCACACTGCCTCAACCTTGATCTATATAAACAAACTGGATGTTTCATGCCATGCTTTTTGATACCCACAAAACCGGGAACAAATAACTTTATTATTGCTGCTGCAGAAGAAAGCTTCCAAGAAGTCTTCCAAGATCATGCTCTTTAGCAAAACCCAGAAACCACAGAAGAAGCATGGACTTTCATTCACTTCCCCTGCCAAATTTCATGCAGGTGTGTCCACTTGACAGAGACCAAGTCATCTGTGAAATGCAGGCCATGAAGACAAAAGTTCAGGAAGTGTAGTCGCTTTTCAACCTCTATCGTGCAGTAAGCCATGCAATAAATGGGGCTGGAATGGAGTCAAGTGAGCTAATCTGTGATATTTGCTATGAGAAAAAAAATGTGTGGGAAGGCCAGCTAAGAGGCTGTTGTAGTAGTCCACCTGACAGATGATGGTGGTCTGGACTAGCGTGAAAAAGCCAAAGATGCTGAGAATTGGTTAGATTTATATTTTGCCTTAAAATAGGACTTGCTTATAGATTTGGGCAGGGTTGAGGAAAATATATAGAAGCCTGATTGGTACTTCTTCCAACCCTGCTCCAATCACCCAATTTTATTTGCAAACTGTCAAGTCTGGTTTAGGAATCCCTCTTATGTATATCACAGGACCATACTGTATTGGAATCACTTATTTCATTGTCTGTATTTGTACCAAATTATCACATCCCTAGAGGGCAGAATGTGTATATGGCTGTGCATGGCAAAGTGCCTAGCAAATAGTGCTCTTTCAATAAATATTGTTTACAAGAATGAGTGAAGGAATATTGGATTGCCTTGAGTCTACCTGCTCAGAGGTCTGGCCAGTTTCTCTGTACTAAGGGTCCTTATGGTTCCTTGCTTATTGCCAATGTTGCTGGATGGAGCCACATATTCAAGCATGCAATTGTGAAATCCTTTAGGTGGTCAGAAACTGGAATCCAATTTTAAATGAGAAGTATAAGATTGAGCCTTACTCAAACCAACGCACATTATGTTCAGCTAAATTTCTCCTTTATTCACCATGGGGGTGATTGTTGTAAGTGCACTTATCCTTCATTATAGAAAATTGGAAACATGAAGAAATTCTGTATTTTGTTCTGTGCTCAGCCTGTGATGTGAATCAGCCTGTGACCACATGAATATCTGAAACAAAGCTGCTGACAGGAAGGTACAAATGCTGAAGCTGAGGTTTCAGGTACAAGCCTTGTACATTTGTACAAGGTACAAGGTACAAGGCTATAGAAACCCGAGAGCGTGACTGAATAATAAAGGGGAGACACCAGTTAGTTCAATATGGATTGAGAGCTTTGAACAAAACTATATTTGAAACATTTAAATTAAGTGACAGTAAAACATCAAGTACAATCAGAAATTACGAGGTAAGATTACAAGGTGGTCCCATGTGACTCAGATTTTTGACTCCCCTACTAAGTTAGCTACCAACTGTGCTTCAGGTCTCCCAAGGAAAAACTATGATGAGCAGTTAGTTGCTTTGTAAATTGTCACTTCTAAATTAAGAGGGTAAAGTAGTAGTTTAAAATTAAATTCATTGTGATTAATTGAGCTTAGCAGTTTATATATTCCTTGGAGTTCTAGAATCTTCCTAGGGACTTGTTGTATAGGGAAAGGCCTTTTCTCATCTCCTGGACTCCAGGAGATGGGGGATCAGTCAGAAACATTTGGGACACCTTCCGGAACACTAACTCTCTCTAGATTGGATTCTCCAATCCTTCTGTACAACTGCCCGCTCTCCCTCATGCCCCAATCAGAAACACATAGCTCATCTCAGGAACTATGGATAAGGTTCCACATTTTTCCTTTCCACTTGTCCTATTGACAGGCCAGCAAAAGGTCACCTAATTCCAGAAGAAGAAAAAGAAGGTCTTCCATTTTTTTGAGGACTGACCATATGCTTGGCAATAGTTTTAGGAGTTTCTGCATATTAACTCATTTTTCCATTTAAGGAAGTTCTATTATTATCTCAATTTAGTGATGAGGAAACGGAGGCATATGGAAATTAGGTACTTGCTTAAGATTATACAACTAGTGAGTGACAGAACTGAGATTCAAACCCAGGCAGTCTGACTTCAGACCTCTGGATCTAACCTCTGACCTCTACTACAGTCTCTCCCCTTCTGGATGAAAAATGGGAAGAATAATAGTACCTACCTTACAGGGTTGCTGTGAGGATTAAATTATTGTTATGCGTCATCTGGAGTAGGGTGATCATTTTCTGACCAGTGAGCTGTTGTAGAGAGTACCTTTCGCAAATTAAGTTTCTTTCCGACATGATCCTCAAGCTGAAAAAAGCATTTCCATTTATTTTAATAAATCTGAAGTGAAGTTATGCATAAACAGAGTGCCACAATATTGCATTTTGGTGAAAAGAAGCTCTCTTAATGTGTTTACATTTAATGGAACACAAGAAGGGTCACTCTGACTTCATTTCCATAAGCGACTCCTAAATAGGATCTATAGGTTAACAGCAAAGCTTTCCTGCACCTAATGGCTTTTGGAATAGGTTTATGCTTTGAATATGTGTGCACACTCTTCCAAATGCCCAATGCTTTTTCCCCACTTTCATCATGTCAGTGTTAGCAAACACAGCCATAGTCACTGTTTGTCATTAAGGCATATTGACCCTTTATACTCCATCTCAACCCAATAGGCTCCATGTAGGAGAAAACAAGTCTAAGGAAACCAATTCACTGTAATGAGCAATGTTTTCATAAACAGCATCAGGAACACGGGAGCTGTCAGAGGAGCTAAGGTGAGTTTTTGTCATCTCATTTTGTGGAAATCGATAATGCCTAAATAAATGTTTTATATCCACCTCTGGTTTCTATGCTAGCCCATCCTATACATCCAAGGATTAAATAGATGCAGTATACCCACATGCTGAAGAGCAAACTAGAGAATGGCTAATTTCTTTAAAAAAAAAAAAACATAATGCCTAAGTACAAGCCTAAAGCTTAAGTTATTCACACTCACAAGCTAATAAATGAGTCAAATAAATAGTTTAAGCGACCCTTCCCATTGGGTTCAACATTTCTGAAAAAGGAAAAGGGACAGCAGGGGAGCACATGTTGCTCCTTGTTAATTAAGAACACCTAGGCAACATTCAGTGGAATTGATCAATTGTAGTCTGATTTTTTTTTTCATTCAAACTTCTGCATTGTCAGTTAGTACCTAAGATGCCTTCTGTAACTTGTGCTTTCAGGATGTCAGGCATTAAGTTACTTTTCATTATAACTGACATACAACCTGATTGGATTTCTTTGTTTATTTGTGAAATGAGGGTAAGGATTCAAGGGATAAATTACAGTGAGCAAAAATAGTTTGTCTTTCAAATGAGAAAGAATATGGAGAGAATGCAGCTACTGACGAGAGAAATTATGCTTCCAAGCTTTTAGAGGAAATGAGACATAAATACATAGAACTCTAATGAAAGGTAGTATGTCATGCAGGCACAAAGAGAACCACACAGTGCACGTTCAGTTACAGCCCTCACAGGTGGGTTTGGGGAGAGAGGTATATGGTCTTGGCTTTAAAAGAAAGGTGCAATTTTGTCAGAAGAATGAAAAGTGCATAACTGCAAGAAGGGGTTGCTCAGAGAAAGGCCAGTGTCTCCATTAGGTTGAAGCTGAGTGTGCATGACAGGAAGGGCAGTGAGGAGAGAGCTAGAAGGGTAGGTAGGAGTCAGTTAGTAAATGGCTTGGACAAAGACAGGATTAAAGAGGGAGTGAACATCAGAGGAGAAAACAAAAACAATTAGAAGACTATTGAGAAAGTCTAGGTCAGGGATGAAGGCTTGAACTAGGATCAGGAGCAGTGGTGTAATAAAGGCATAGTGGGAAGTAGCATCATGAAGGCAGACCTGGAGGACAAACTGAAAAAGATATTGTAAGCCACGCATGAAAGCTTAGATAATTAATAAACACTCTTTCTCACTGCATCAACTTCTAAAGTCTTCTCCCCAGGTGGGAGTCAATTATGATAAAACCATGAAAAAGTAAATGAGAAATTAGTATGGGAAGCCCCAGTTGGCTGAGTCAAGGAGTAAAGTGAACATACAGTCTCTTTGGGTGTTTATTTGATTATGGGAAGAACATGTAGTGCTGAGGCAGGGTGCCACGTGTGGCAGAAGCAGACAGCACAGCTGGCAGTGTGCTCTCGAACCTGAGATAGTACACATGTTCCTTCTCCCCCCCCCCCACACACACATAGTCCCCTGAATAGCATGTACACTCGCCCTTAGACCAGTTGCTCCCAAAAGACCTTATTTGAGCATGAGGTCTCCGTTATTAGCAGAGACAACTTTTATGTCTGCATTGCTATTGCTTGGGATTCTCAGCACTATAAAATTGAAGATTAGAAGGAACTTCAATGTTCAGCTCGTAAAGCCATTAGAATCCTCTTTATAAAGTTCCCACCAAGTAGCCATGTAGTCTGTTCTTGAGCATTTCCATTGATGGGGATCTCATTCCATCTTTGGCTTGTCCTGAGTATTATTTCTCTTTTATCATCAACCCTTTCTTAACAATTACTATGCCAGGAACTACTCTGCTTGCTTTACTAAGTTTATCTCACTTAATATTCACAACATTGAATTTAACAGATGAGGAAACTAAGGATCAGGGAATGTGACTTGTCCAAGGTCACACAACTGGTGGAAGGCAGAACTCCTAAACCTATCTGACTCTGATGCTCCCTTGATTAGAACTTAGTCTAAGTCAAAATCTGTCTGTAAAACCCACTCACTGCCAGAGTTATAACATCCTTTCCTGGGAAGAGGGTGGTCTCCTTGAGGTACAGTTGGAGACACAAATCTTCTCGATCATTTTTATCACCAAAACACTTGACAGATGCTTGAGAATTTGATAGACAAGACTATCAAAATAAAAGGCAAAGAAGGCCACATAGCAAATCCTTTAGAGAGAGTGCCTGTCTTTACCCTCTTTTCACTCCTCAATATGGGACACTCAGCTTTCTGCTCTTTCAGTGCTCAACAATGAGCCTTCTAATCAACAAATCTGATTGCCACTTCCAAGTCTTTATCTTCTATGAGCTCCACCTTCTGGAATTTTTCTCCTCTCTTAGTTTCAGAGATGATTCATAACAGCTGGGCTCTCATAGGGAGACTAGGAATGTTCTGATCAGAAAAGAAAGATATCATATATTCAAATTCCTATCTAACATCAACACTTAAATGTCTAATAATGAAAACTAATGTAAAATGTCCAAAACTAAATTCTTACATTACACCATATTAAAAATGGATCAAACACCTAAGTGCAATAAGACTTATAGAAAAAAGTAAGGGAAAAATTTTATGACATTTGAATTAACAATGATTTCTTAGATATGGCACCAAAAACACTGTCAATAAATGGAAAAATAGATAAATTAGAGTTCATCAAAATTTAAAACTTTTATGCATCAAAGGGCACTATGAAAAGTGAAAAGGCAAAAAACAAAGAATGGAAGAAAATATTTGCAAATCATATAGCTGATAAGGGGTTAATATCTGGATTTTACCCATAGCTGAGTAATATACCCAAAGGAAAATAGATCATTATATCAAAGACACATGCACTCATATGTTCATCACCATGCTATTCACAATAACAAAGATATGGAATCAACCTAGGTCCTCATCAGGAAATGTGGGACACATACACTATAGAATACTATGCAGCCATACAAAAGAGTGAAATTATGTCCTTTGCAGCAACATGGATGGAACTGGAGGACATAATTCTAAGCAAATTAATGCAGCAACAGAAAATCAAATATTGCATGTTTTCACTTATTAGTGGGAGCTAAACCTTAAGCACAAATGGACATAAATATGGGAACAATAGACGCTGGGAACTACTAAAGGGGAAAGGAAGGGAGTGGGGCATGGGTCAAAAAACTACCTATTGGGTACTATGCTCCCTACCTAGGTGCAACATACTCATGTAGCAACCCTGCACATGTACCCCTTATATCTAAAATAAAAGATGAAGAAAAAAATTCCAGATCACATAAGTACTCCTACAACACAAAACAACAACAACAACAACAACAATTAAAAACTGGGCAAAGGATTTTGATAGACATTTCTCCCAAGGAGATATAGAAATTGCCAATAAGCACATGAAAAGATACTCAGCATCACTAATAATTACGGAAATTAAAGTCAAAACCACAATGAAATATCATTCTACACCCATCGGGATGGCTATTATCAACAAAACAAAACAGAAAAAAAAAAATAACAAGTGCTGGTGAGTATGTGGAGAAATTAGAACCTTTGTACATTCGTGGTGTGAATGTAAAATGGTGCAGCTACTGTGGAAAACTGTATGTCTTTTTCTCAAACAAATTAAACATAGAATAAACATGTAGTACAACAACTCCACTTCTGGGTATGTACTCAAAATAATTGAAAGCAGGGACTCAAACAGATATTTGTATATCAGTGTTTATAGCAGCAGACCTCTAATCTGTCAGGAAGTCCTTTGGCTTTATCTTAAAAATATTACCAAAATCTGACCACTTTGTTCACCACTTCCACTGCTATAACTCTGGTCTGAGCCCATCGTCTGTCATTTGAGTTATTGCAGTGGTTTCCTAACTTCTGTCCTTGCCCCTTGCAGTGGTCAGAGTGAATGCTCTAAAGCATAAATGTGACCATGTCACTCCTCTGTCTAAAACCTGCCATTGGCTTACATCTCACTTCATGTGAAAGTCACAATTCCAGTTCCATTCTGACATCATCTCCTATTCCTCCTGCCTCACTCATTCTGTTCTAGCCTCACAGGCCTTCTTGCTCTTTTTTGAACACACCAAGCACACTTCCACCTTCAGGGCTTTCCCTTTGCTGTCCCCTCTCCTAGAATGCTTTTCCCCCAGATGTCTACATGACTGGCATCCTCATCTCTTTCAAGTCTCTGCTCAAATGCTATCTTCACATTGAGGTCTTCCCTGATCACTTTATTCAAATAGCATCTTCAGCCTCCAATCAGCCCCCCATGCAGTGTTCTCTAATCTCCTTCTATACTTTATTTTTCTCTGTTGCATTTATCATTAACTAACACACTAGGTATTTTACTTATTTTGCTTGTGTGTTGTCTACCTTCCCTTCCTAGAATGTAAGTTCCATGATGACAAAGATTTTTGACTGTTTTTTGTTTTTTTCCATTATTATGTCCCAGTTTTCCTAAAAGTATCTTGTACGTAATAGACATTCAATACCCATTTGATGAATGAATGAATGAATGATGACTTCCTGGATAGGGGAGTGGAGAGATAAAAGGAAATGACATAGATGACTTCTAGGTCACCAACCAGGTCACAACTGAATATCCATTCACTAAGATTGAGAACAGCCTAAAAGAAGAGATATTTGGGGACTAGGGTAAGACTGGGACATATTTTTATATGTCTAATTTTTAAATTTTTTGGTAGAGATGGGGTCTCAATATATTGCGCAGGATGGTCTTGAACTCCTGGCCTCAAGCAATCCTTCTGCCTCAGCCTCTCAAAGTGCTGGGATTACAGACACAAGCCACTGCACCTGGCCCAAGACTGGGTTATTTTGGATTCAAGCTACCTATAAAACATGAAGGAAGAGTCGTTCATAGACTTTTCTAATAATGGTACAGGTGTTGACAGGAGTGCAAGAGAGAGAGTGTCTTTGTTAAGACAGGGTAGGTTTTGATAAAATAATAAATAAATCTCCAAATCTCAACAGCTTAACATACGTATACAAAGCTTGATTTCCAGCTCACATGAGTTCAAATGCCTGTCTGTAGCTCTCTTTTTCATCTGAGGGCTCAGGGATCTAGGTTCCCTCCATCTTTGATATTATCATCTCAACATCTGGCAAAGAGTTACAAGAGCAAAGAAGAGAGATCTTATGATCATGCACTGGGTCTCAAATATCTCTCATCCTGGAAATGGTATAGGTCACTTATGTTTGCATTTCGTTGTCTATAGTCACATGATCCCAATTAATTGAAAGAGGACTGCAGAATATGAGGTGCATCTGGAATACATTATAAGCACTACTCACAGTGAGAGATAATGGAGTAAAGGGATGTTTTGGAGCAGTATTGAGAAGTAGAGACTAGAGTTACTAACAGGATTAAGTGCCTTGTTATGAATTATTTCTATTACCACAAATGTACACTATATTGATACAATAAGTCTATATAAGAGAAAAGCCTTTGGTCAAAATTTGACACGAGCAGAGAGAACTTGGCTAAGAATGCGAGGGTATAATAATTAGGAACTGAGGGGGCTGACGTGGATCCTATAAGAATTGAGGGCTGGTGCAAGACTAATGCAGGTCTCTGACACTCAGAAGAGAGTCACGTTAGAAGGGAGATCTTCTCACCAAAGGCAACACATATGGCCACACAGGCTGCACTCTGCAAAACTGCAGGGGCTACTATTCACCTTTTGTATAGGACTCTTGTTTCTCATCCTCTGGGTGCAGGAGCAGGGGCAGGGGTGCCCAGAGGGCAGCCATCAACAGCCCCACTGAAGGGCAGAGTAGCTGGTGGCAGCTAAGACCCAAATGTAGAAGCACAAAGCCATCTATTTGTGCACTAAAATCTCCTTGCTCACAAGGGTCTCTGTTCCTTGTGCTTATCCCTGAGCTTCTGAAGAAAGTTCCTTTTGAAAATATCAGCCTGGCTTACCCAGTTTCAGGAAAACAATTAGATAAATAAAAAGGCTCATTTTATAATTAGATCAGGATTGCTGAGGACCCCTGGTGGCTATAAGTGATAGTGACAGCAACCCTTCCAGATGGAGATTATGAGAAACCTGACCAGGATGAGGGAAGTGAAATCACAGAGCTCAGAAGCTTTGACAGATAGGGATTCCCTACTGTTAGGGCTGCTCTGTTAACAAACAGGCATTATTATCACCTCCATATTTCAGATAAGAAAACAGATTCAGAAGCTATGTCTGATCTTCAGATTTGTAGTCAAATGCCCTTTTTAGTATATTATGCTACAGCAAGTCCCTGGGATAAATCTTAGAGTAATGGAACATGTTCCCTGATCCTGCTCTTCCATAGTAAGGGAGAAACATACTGCTAAAAGATGCTACAGATACTAAAAGGTAGGCTTTCACAGGCTTTGGGAGAGAGCTGTGGCCTACACAAATTGTGAATGCCTGGCAAAAGTAAAGAGAAACGCTGCAAAATCAGAATTAAAACCCAGCTACCCCTCCCTTTGTGACACTTGATCAAAATTGTTGGTGACATATTGCATACCACAGATGAAAGCAGGTTAATGCCTTCACTGTTGAACTGCTTTCTGGTTGGGTTGGCACTAGGCAACAGAGAAGCCTTTCTTACCCTCCCAATATCTTTTCTTGAAACAGTTTTCTGTGATGGTGATGGGGGTCTTTATGGCTATATAAGATATTTGTCTCTCAAATAGAATAAATGCTGGACATATTTTGAGCAAAAACAGTTTAAATTCTTCTTAGAAGGCTTCACAGACAGCTGCTTTTGGCTTAAATTGTCAGAAATTTTTAAACATTCAGGGGACCACAGAATCTCTGAAATAACATCCCATATGGAGCACAGTTTTCTTTATCATATCCCTAAAAAGTGGCCATTCAATCTCTGTATGAACAGCTCTATTAACAAGTAAAAATCTCACTCCTTCCAAAGACGGGCCATTGCATTTTTAGATCTATTACAAATATGAACCCCCCTGCAGGAATTGTATGCCAGCCAAGCTTAGATAGCCCAATAAGTGAGTACACATGGTCCACCTTGAAGGTTGTAATAAGACTCCCTGGAAACTATAAAATTGTTCATTTTACATACTTTTCCTTAGAAACAGAGTGAAAGTTGCACAGTAAGCAGGTAAGCAGAAGGAACAATTCCTATAAAGATTCACTTTTGGCCAGGCCCGGTGGCTCACACCTGTAATCCCAGCGCGGTGGGAGGTCAAGGCAGGAGGATTCTTTGGGCTCAGGAGTTCAAGACCAGCCTGGACAACGTGGTGAAACTCCGTCTCTACAATTTTTTTTTTTTAAATAGCTGGGTATAGTAGCATGCACCCGTAGTCTCAGTTACTCCAGAGGCTGAGGTGGGAGGATTGCTTTGAGCCTGGGGAGCTGAGGTTGCAGTGAGCCGAGATCGTGCCCTACTGCACTCCAGTCAGGGCAACAGAATGAGACCCTGTCTCAAAAACAAACAAACAAATTCACTTTTATTCTCCTTTCTGTTAGAAAGTCACGTGAAAGCACATTTCTCCAGCCTTAAATTTCAGCTGCCACTAGCATTTTATTCCTCTGGAAAATATTTCTTTCAGGGCCCATGGGATAAGGGACATATAAAACCATAGCCTTCCATGTATGACAAAGACAATTGGAAATGGCTCCCAGGTATCAGGTTGCTCCAATAAATTCATTTGTTAACAAATGTATTTTTATTTATTAGGAATGAAATGATAACATCTTTATAAAATAGTCTTTCATGGAAAGTTTGAGCAAAAGGCATTCTAAAGGCTAGAGTCTAAAGGCCCATCCCCTTGTCTCAATTTATTTCGCTCCTGCCCAGGGTTAAGACTCCATTACCTCTAATTTTGATTGTTATAATAGCCTTCTTTCTCTCTGATTTTCTGCATTTTCACTATGATGTATGTAGGTACAGATTTCTTTTTATTTATCCTGTCTAGGATTCATTGGGTTTGTAGAATCTGTAAATTAGTTAATGGTTTTCATCTGCTCTAGAAAATGTTTGACTATCATCTTCCTCATTTCCTCAGAAAAGAGTCTTCACTTTCTGGGACTTAAATGTACGTTAAATCCTCTCATTCTATTCATTATGTTTCTTACCCTATCTTTTCTTTTTTTTCACATAATTTGTTTCTCTAGGCAGAATTCTGGATGATTTACACTAACCTATCTTCCATTTCAATAATTCTCTCTTAAGTTAATATTTCTCCATTGCACTTATCATCATCTAACAGTTGTGTTTAGCCGTCTATCAAATGCATCCATTAAACTCTCTATTTTATGGTTATATGTTTTAGTTCTAGAAATCCTATTTGATTATTTTTCAAACTGCAATGCCACTTTGTTTACTATACTTTAAGATCTAGGGTACATGTGCACAACGTGCAGGTTTGTTACGTATGTATACATGTGCCATGTTGGTGTGCTACACCCATTAACTCGTCATTTACATTAGGTATATCTCCCAATGCTATCCCTCCCCCCTCCCCCCACCCCATGACAGGCCCTGGTGTGTGATGTTCCCCACCCTGTGTCCAACTGTTCTCATTGTTCAATTCCCACCTATGAGTGAAAACAATGCAGTGTTTGGTTTTCTGTCCTTGCGATGGTTTGCTCAGAATGATGGTTTCCAGCTTCATCCATGTCCCTACAAAGGACATGAACTCCATCCTTTTTTCATGGCTGCATAATATTCCATGGTGTATATGTGCCACATTTTCTTTATCTGGTCTATCGTTGATGGATATTTGGGTTGGTTCCAAGTGTTTGCTATTGTGAATAGTGCCGCAATAAACATGCGTGTTCATGTGTCTTTATAGCAGCATGATTTATAATCCTTTGGGTATATATCCAGTAATGAGATGGCTGGGTCAAATGGTATTTCTAGTTCTAGAT